>NC_056732.1:1207191784-1207419284 GCF_019279795.1 Protopterus annectens | reverse complement strand
AGCTGGTTTGAGATTGGCCATTCATGAAGCCTCAGTAAAATTTAAAGCCAAGAACAGTTGCCAAAGTGATGAATGTGCAGGTTATAGAGTGTCAGATCTTCACAACTTCTCATGGGTGAGTTGACAAATAAAGAGATGCCCGTGCTTAACTCATGGTGTTCGTTTGAATAGTACCAACATACAGGAAGTTGACCTTCTTAGAATTGTGTCAAACCATCCTCTGTGGGCAACAATACTGACCCCTACACTCGTTTTTGCTACACTCTCTATTCACATGTCCATGCTAGCTGGTTACCTTGGTGAGAGTTTAAGTACTTTGGTTATGCTGTATATTTGTCTTATCACAGAGAAGAGGGACCAGGGGATCCACACTTTCTCAAAAGTCATCAAGTCCCTCAGAACCATCACAGATTTACAAAAAACAAGAAAAGTCCTGCAGATGAGCACATGTATGATGCAGGACATATTACCACAGTAAGAGAAGAACAGCATTACAGAAATGTCTGAGCTTTTCTGATATGTCTTAAATATTGCAGGCATTTATAGGACAATGTATTATGGTCACACCTGGATAAACTTGCAGCTGATATCTGTTAATATGTGGTAGTCTGAACAGCATAACCTTATGTGGGTGCAATATTAAACAGTCTAATGCAATGTTTAACAGACAACTGATATTGCTTCTCACATATTAGTAATGCAAGTACTATGCACACAAATTATCTTTAACAAGATGGTCATATGTCACTCTTAAGCAGTAGTAATATAGCTGTACTAACCAGTATCTCATGCTATTTTAAAAGATTTTGTCATGATAGTAAAATGCAGTTATACTTGTAAGAAGCTTAACTCTTATCATTAGCATGTTACCCAATAATTCTCGAGTAACTGTTATATAATTGTAGGAAAGGTTATATGATTAAATTATAGGATAATACTCTGTGTACTCCCAGTAATGGCATGCAGAGGTAAAATAAAATGTGTTTTAATGTACATTATATTTTCTCAAACAATTAAGCAATCACATGTAATAAATATTATGCATATGCAAAACAATAGATTTTAGGCTTTTCTTTAACTGCATTGTATAAGTTATTGATAAGATGTATGATGTTGATATACTTACGTGTAGGTAGGAAAACATTGTTGATATTTGATGTGTGGACTTGACTAAAGGAATTATATAAAGCATGTATGGTTCTCTGTTTGGCTTGGTGCTGTAATTTGATTTTTGGGGAATGGTACTTTAATAAAAAGTGCTGACGACATTTCCAAAAATCAGGTAAGTAGAAGGAGGACACATATTAACATTGAGACTGAGGGATAATAATCAATTTTCTATTGGTACACAGCTTAGGAATATCAGCATACCACCCAGGAGTTTTTGTCATATAGTTAAAGAAATGAAGTGAGAGCAGCTCTAAGGAAAATTAGTTCAGGAAAGCAGCAGGGTCAGATGAGGTCACAGCAGCTATAATCAAGATGTTGAGTGAGATGGGGAGAAATTGTTCCTGAAGATACTCATAGCAGTACAGAGAGAAAGGCATATCCCAGATGACTGGAGAATAAGCATACCAGTGCCAGTGTACAGAACAAAGGGGACTTTCCCTACTGTGGGCAGTACAGTGTTATCAAATTCCTGTCACAAGTTGTGGAGAGGCTGATGGATGAATGAATACACAGCGAGCAGTAGAAAGTAAGATGAGTGACAAGCAGTTCAGATTCAGATCAGGTATCAGCACAACTGACCCAATGTTTGCAGTCAGACAGGTAGTTGAGAAGAACCTAGAGATGAAGAAAGAGTCCAAATGAACATTCCTACTCTTGGAGAAAGCATATGACAAGGTCCCAAGAAAGGTAATTTGGACAGTCCTATGATTGCTCGAAGTCCAAGAACATTGGTAGAATTAGCAGAGGCTATGTACAAGGACCCAATGACACAAGAATGAACAGTAATCAGACTGACAGACAGGTTCTCAGTGGGAGTGGATGTGCATCAGGGTTCAGCCATGAGCCATAAACACATTGCTGTTTATGCTGGTGATTGACTACATTAATAAACAGGTAGGACTGGACAGGTCAGCAAAATTACTATATGCAGACAATTTGGCATTACAGGCAAAGTATGAACAAGAAATTCAACAAAGGACATGGGAATGGAATGCTAAACAGAAAGCACACAGGATGAAAATGAGTACAGATAAGACAGTTGTAATGACAGCAAATGGGTGAAATTAACAGAAGGTGATACTTGAGATAAAAGGGAAAATAGTGGTCAAGCTAACAGCTTTAAGTACGAAGCTGTGGCTGAAAAAAGAGACATCTGAATGAGGACAGGCTGTAGCCAACTGACACCGAAACTAATCAATAACGTGTGACAAAAAATGCCAAAGAAGATGAAAAGCAAGGTGAACAAAACAGTTGTGAGACCAGTACTACTGTATGCTACAAAAACCTGGGCAGTGAAGGCAGAGCAGCTGAGAAAGCTAGAAGTGCCTGAGATGAAGTGCCTGAGATGGGTGGTATGATGCACAGAGTACGATAGACATCAACATGATGACTTCAGAACAGAAGCCAAAGTAGCTCCAATTGCAGAGAAGGTCAAGGAGACCAGATTATGGTGGTTCAGGCACGTGTGCAGGAAAGCAGAAGACAATCTGGTAAAGGAGATTGGGGACAGAAAGGAAGAAGGCAAGAGGAACTAGAGCATCTAGAAAAGAAATGGATGGAATGTATTGGAGAAGACCTGCAACAGTCAGGTATGACTGTCAAAGAAGGTAGGAGGGTGACGATGATGATGAGTTATAAAAATGCTGTTATAGTATCAGTGAAATAAGTTAACATTATGCATTCTCAGCTTAGGGATATACAACTGTAATTATGGCATATGTTCCATATACAGTACTGCACAGTTATACATGTTCTGTCACCCCAAGCATAATTCACATGGAAACGCTAGTATTATCATTGCGGTAGCTGTTAAGCATCTCTAGATTGGTGCTGTGACACTTGGTAAGCTCATTTACTACATGCATAAGAATAATTTGCAAGTCTACTCAGTACATGTGAAAGGACCTTTAAAACTGTAACATGAAGGCAGACACTCTACTTCTCAACTCTACTATTTATATTTACTTATATCGGCACAACAGCTTGCTGTCAGAAAATGTCAACTTGTGATACATTCTACACTTACTTTGAAGTTAGAAGAGGTGATTTATAGTATTTGTACAGTGCATGCATAGTATACTATTTTGTAATATAGTGGCATCTGAGTACACCCCAAATATACATTTAGATACATGTATGTCGACAGATCATGAAAAGTGCATGTATCTGATAAGGACTCAACACTCATAAGTAATATGTGAACTATACCTGAACATATTTCTGTTAGAGCTCTGTGTCCAAACATAAGAGATCCACCTGAGATGTATGTATTACATTTTTACTTTGCACTGCCTGCAAAATCAACTTGAGGCAAAAAGGCTGCAAGGGACCACATAAGATAAACAATGGGAATATCAGTTTTCTATAATAACTTGTACTGTACAGCAGATTTACTACACAGCAGGACAATGCAACACTCTTTTCACGTTAACAAATATGCATCATCATTAGCAGTATAAACAAATTTCCATACACAAACAGATTATCATGCACGGGTATAAAATTAATTGCGAGTGATTTCTGCACTTTTTGGAAAAGGTAATGCATGCTAATTTATTGTATTGCATTGTATGCATTTATTTTCTGTTAAACAAAATTTATATCATCTGTGTATACCACCGCTATCAGTACACTGTATAGCACATATGTACTGTTATGCAATCATATTAACTTTTTTTACAAGTATGCAACAAGTACTCATGGGTACTTAAGTGATATGTTAACCACAATGGTGAATGATATTTTCTCAGTTCTATAGTCATATAACTGCATTTCTTGCATAACCAATCCTATCATAACATTAAGTGATAAGGGATAATACTGATACTAGTATAGTTCAAGAGTCATATGTAAGCATATTGTTATGGCTTCACAATCCATTGCATTGCTAGCACATATGAACCATTATTGATTGCTGTTATACATCGCTTTACATGGTATGATGTTCAGTAATCTACACAGGCTCACACTGCTCAGACTACTGCATACTAGCACATAACTGTGTGTGTGTGTGTGTGTGTGTGTGTGTGTGTGTGTGTGTGTGTGTGTGTGTGGCTGTGTACAGGCATGGACATACCACATGGTACACGACGATTGTGATATTCAAACATACTTGTAAACTTCAGGTTTCTGAAACTTCACTCAGATGTCACTCTTGTGGCATATTCTACCTGCAAAACTTGTTTTTTGGAGGGGGGGGGGGTAACATCCAGGAAAGTTACATGGAATGGGCTGAAACTTGTGAACACATCTCTCATAAGCCCTCTTCTGTCTGATAGCACAGATATTCAGTGTCAGTCACATGATTAACACCTCTATAAAGGGGTCAACAGCTGTGTGAAGAATGATCGTGATAATGGGACCCATCAGGAATGCTCAATAGGACAGTTTGAAACAGTGCTAGGAGGTTCCACCTGTATCAGCTGGCATCATTCAGAAGGTGATTCCAAGCTATTCAGCATGGACATCTCTATATGTGAGTCTCTACCACCCGCAGAGTGACAACAGGTAATTTACGGGTCTGGTCCTGACTAAGGTCCAAGAGACAAGGACCACTTGCCTCACTCCAGCACATAGCCATTATCCCTTCCCTCAAATAAAAATGAGCAACCATAACTTTTTAATTATTTTTCCTGACAGCTTGTACATGTAGCTGGCCCACTCAAATGAATCCTGGCCACTGTAAGGATTTTCAGCCTTCTACAACAATGTAGCTGGTTTGCTCTACAAAACTTGCATACCTTAGCACATACTGTTGGATAGATGAGTGTTTGTCAATATTGGCATTATATGCTATCAATTTCTGGCACATTTTCAAAGCATACAATTCCGAAGCATTGTATATTAATGAGGCCCATTTCTGATGGATGAGATTGGGAGCTAATGGACAATATATTATACAAGTCTGCAGTTTTCTATGACATGCACCTGTTTAGGGTTATTACCTCTATACATGGGGATTATGTGGTTGCTTGATGCCAAAGCATGTCAACATATCTATTATATTACATCCAGTGAAATGTGTTACATAATAGATCTCTGTTGGATATATACATGGCTATAGTCTTCTGTACCTCCTCTGTGTTGTCGAGAAACACTTTTGCATGGAAAATAAAACCTGTAAATTGCAATATTTCCTACATTTCTGAGTCTTCCTTTGGAAACTGTTTAATGTAGATTGCAATATTTTGTTTGTATTTCTTGCTGTGGACACTCTTTGTAAGTACTGATGCATATTTTTTCCACCCATGCACATTGTCCATAATTCTGTTGTATTCTCAACTTTGTATCCAATCATCAAGAGTATCCTTAAAACACAGACAAGCAGTACTTTGCTTCTCTTGCAGCAGTTACATATCCCATAGAATCGGAATATGTAGACCTAGGAACCTGTTCCTCCAGCTAGACTTGTTTATTTTTTTATATGTATTTAGGTCCTAGTATGGGTGTCTGTAGGTCCACTGGTTTTGCAGAGGAATAGGAGGTCAAATAGAACTGGGTTTTACAGAGCTCAAAAAAGTGACACAGGCACATCAGAGCAGCTGGTAGGCTGCTGAGTATAAGGATAGTTGTGCTAATCTGTTGGCATAGTTGACGGGTTTAGTGTCTTTAATTTTTGTTAGTTAAAATATTTTTCTTTTTCAGATGAGCAGTATGCTTGGATTTGTACATACCAAAGTGGGTATTGTATTCAGTGATGGTTCTGTTAGAGAAGAGTACACTGATAAAATGATTTGTTTGAATCTTGAAGATATTCAACTGGAAGTTAACTGGGATTGATAGAAGGACCTCCTGGTGACAACATGATGAGTGAATGAGAGAATGTTGTTTGCTTAAGTACCTGTGTTTCTTAAAGCTGTAACTTTCTGAAGAGGAGTACTACTTATGACATAAGAGGTGGGAACAGCTTTTCTGCCAAATGCTAGTATATTGCACTTTTTTTTTTTTTGCATTTAGCTACGGTTTGTTTTTAGTATAGATGGCATGTGCATATTCTAGCCCTTGATAGAGTGGTTTAGTATCATTTCATAACCAGATAACAGTGCCAGTCTTGTAGCCCCCAACAATCTTGGCCCACCACACTTTTGGGAAATTGGCTTAGATATCTACAATATAAATGCCAAACAATGCAGGGCTTATCCCTGTTCCCTGTGGTACCCCACTCATTACAATTTTGCTTCCAGAGAGGGTGTCAACAATTTTTGCAACATGTAATCCATGTGATCTCTTTGGGTAGTCGGTTAAGACATTGCTGGGGGGTTACATTAAGTTTGTGTAATCTTTAAATACTGTCAGAATGGGGGTTAGTATTAAAAGCAGCATTTACAGAATGATCACTGTCCACAGCCTCTGTAACCTTTTCAAAAATGTTTACTAGGTTCAGGAAACAGGACCTGCCCTTCACAAAACCAAACTAATTGGGGTCTAAATCAATTAAGTTGCCTATGTCTGCATAAATGAGTTCTGCTTTGATATGTCCCATGTGCTTCAGATAGAAAACTAGTGAGGCTGATAGGCCTTTAATTACCCAGGTCTACACAAGAGTCATCTTTGTATAGGAGAGTCACAGTGGCAAATCTCCAAGAATCAGACAAAAACACTGTGAAGAGGCTAAGGTTGAAAAGTTTATGTAAGGGTTTAGATAGTACATGTCTAGAGTTTGAAGCCATTTCTTCATCTTACTTTTTAACATCTGCAACATCTGGGGCAAGAATCACTGGTAACCTGTAAAGTGCTTCTCAAGAATTAGCTTAGGATTAGTACTCCTATTTTTTTTTTAGGTAACTAAAACATCATGCTTCTTTTTGAGTTACAGATTGTATCTATAAGATGCTATAAAAAGCAAGTATTTTAATCTTATAAGCTCTTACAAATAAGCAAGAGAACTAAGTTTTTTAATGCACTATGTTTTTGAACTTCAATAACTTTTCATCATTACATATAGCATGCAGGTAGTGATGGTAACCAAAAACCAAGAAAGCCATTACAAAATAATTACATTTCTTAATTTCTTCATGTTTAACAAATAGTGACTCAAATTGGATACAAGGATTTTCAAACCTCTCTGACTGAGAACTGAATCACTGAGGTGTTGCTAAAGCTTGTACCCAGTGAGCCATAGGAAAGCCTTCTCTGAACAGGTCACATGATGGTTTGGAGGATTCTGTGCTTCAGTCTGACATGGTATTATTCAGAGGCAGACAAGATTCATTTTTGCACACAGTGGTGTGGCACAAAGAGCAGTGTCTGTGGTACATTTTGTGTTATTTCAGATTTTACATGCATATTTAAGTTGTAATTCAAAAGTGTTTCGAGTTATAAAACATACTTTAATGATTTACTGATGTTAAAATGGAGATGTTAGACCTCTTCTCTCATGCTGACACTTTGTGACCTTGGTTTTAAAATTCATCAGTGCTATGTGTGAGTATTTTGAGGGCAGGTACAAGTCCAAAACAGACAACATTACTGCAGCTGAACTAATATCAGTATGTTTTGTGGGAAAGTGAATATAAGTTAAACAGATACCCTTTTATGTTGTGTCACTTGCATGATTGTATCAATAGTCAGAGTGCTGGATGATGGGGTTTAGCAGTCCAAGAATAGTAATCCAAGTATAATCAGAACTCATATGGAGCAAGGAATCAATACCTATACCCTGCCCTCTTCAAACAAAACAAGTTGTGATTACGACACACATTCTGGGTCTGTTGATGTTATTGGAGGCAATTGATTGTAAATTTGTGTATGTTTGATGTTTATACTGTTTAGTATATGAACACAATTTTCTCTCTACTAGTAATAAATCCTGTTGATATAAAAAAGCAGACAAGTTCTGTTAGTGAATTGCTAGACAGAGATGGAATTTCTTTTTCTACAGCATCTGAGCTTCCTATTTTTTATATTACTGGGTGCCATGCACAGCCTCATAATTCAATGTGTTTCTGGAGGCTATCATCATGGCAACTGCCCGAATTCCATTTCAGACATGCTGTGTTTATTAACACACTGGATAGACTCCCAGATGTCTTAAAAGGAATTGTCAGCACGCCAGCACAAATCCACAGTTACCCTAGTACATCATTATTAGATGCCATGAGGAGTAACACTGAAACAAGTTTTGTGTGATTTAATTTGAAATTCTGGGTCCTCATTCTGTTACCCATTACACATTTTATTAAGTAGTGCATTTCAAATGAGAAACAGCTGTCAAGTGAGCATATATTACAAGGTACTTGTCAGATGACTTCAGGGGATGACATCAGTGTTTGTGTAACATTACAAAACTGATACTTCATAATCCTTGAAATGCTCTTTAGTAAAGCAAAATTCTCAATAAGCAGCTGTCTTTCCAAGCATGAGTCTGGCATTTTTTAAAACTGTTATGCTCTTATGATGTCCATCTATAAGGTTTTACTATATCTTAACAGCATATATTGCTTAATAACAAAAGATGTATAGTCCAAAAATACAAAGTATGTATACCAGAATAAAAAAATGGTACGTATGTAAATGGGTACATGTTTATGAACTGCAATCATGTTACAGCTTCTCACTGATAACTACATGCCATGTAGTTTTATGGTAGGGATGTCCTAATCATTGCTACCATAAGCTTTGTTATCTTCTCTCAAATTTCATTAACATCTGTGTAATCTTATGGTAAAGTATTTGCAGGTTTTTGTGATGCACAGATAACAACATAATCATAAATGTTATTTAAATGTTACCTTTTAGTACCATAATGATCCAATGCACAACTGTAGCGTTCTTAATTATGTGGTTTCAGTGTAAAACATGATGAAACAGTGACACCTTAAACAAGTCTTCTCATGCTTGCTCCAGTTTGAATTAGTGAAGTAAACTGAAGTAGCTTTATCAAGATTTCTGATTGCTTTAGTAGATCAGTTGTACTAGATTTAAGCAGACCCAGATCATGGTCAAATGCGGCACTAGTCAGGGTGATGGCCAACCCCCCAGCCATTCCAGTGCTTCATTACATGCTGTCTTGCCCTATTTACCATAAACACTGCCCAGAACTTTCAGTGTGCAATGATTCTAGAGATTTGAATTTAAAACTTTCATTTCAGATTTTTTTTGGCATATAAACTCATGGTCATTTGCTAAACAAGACAGTTTCACACTGAAAACAGACAGTATGAGCAACAGTAAATCTCTCTTCCCTTCAAACTCACATTCATTGACAATTCATCTGACCAGAGGCAGGTTAAGTATACTCTGCCCTTCCCCTAAACATTTTTAGGACCATGCATAAATGCATATGTTCCTTAATTCGCCTTGCTGTATGTTTTACAATATATTTTTTTGTTTAATACAGCAACATTTGTCAGGAGTGTGTTTTAAACTTGTAGTTTTGAACATTTTGTTTAAGTAAGCTCTTAAAACAATCTACATGAACCAATAATGACAGAAGTACCCATTTCAGAACATTTCAATTATAAAAGGCCTCACAGACTGCTGTCATTATCATTCACATATATCAATACTCAACAATTATGCCCACTTTATCAACTGCGTACTTATCATAGAAAGACTACTGACTTAACAGTATCATCTCAGAAGGGTAGGTAATTTTTGTTCATTGGTTCATAGGATGATATTAGGCTATTGGCATGGAGGCCCTTATAAACCTAGACAAGAATTTTGCCCATGTTCCCACAAAATCGGCACCTATTTCCTCTGTCCAGCAGGGACATAGGTGGGATCCCAGGGGTGTATTTTCTGTTTACCATCTAGTCATCCAGTTTCCTCTTAAACAGGGCTAGTTAGGTACTCTTCTTGACATGGAGAGGCAGTCTATTCTACAGATGGGGAGTCTCTAGGCCACAAATCTGTCACACCAACATGTTCTATTGATGTCACAGACCAGGTTGAGGCCTTGTGTGGGGTTTGTATGAGTTATTGTGGGAAGAAATATCCAGGGAATTGTTATGGCTAGGCTTGTATAGGCCCTAGGGCTGATAGCCCAGTACCAACCTATGAACCTATTAGTCTTCCAAATGCAACAATTCTAGACTACATTGTTGACTGCATCCATTTCAGGTAAATGTGGCATAAAAGTGATAATAATAATAATAATAATGACCAAAGTTAGATATCTCAAATTTGTTTCACACAAACACACAGTAGCCAAAGTACTGCAACTAAATTCACACACAGACACATGCACAGTAGCTTTGCAAAATCAGATTAAGCATTGTTTAAAAAATGACTAGATGGTAAGAGCATAAAGTACTTTCATCCAGCGAGAGCCTTCCACCCTCTCCAGCAGTTATAGTCACTTTTTTAACTGTCTATGCCCTTTATTGCTATGAAGAAATGTCACTTTGTTAACTGTGTACACCCTTTATTGCTATGAAGAAATATATTACATAACTACTTTTTAATTGTGTACACCCTCTATTGTCATGAAGAAATACAATACATGTACTTTATTTGTGGGTCTATATTATATCAGTGAACGCTTGAAATTGCGAACGCAGTATAATCGACCCAAACACTTCAAAAATTCAAAATGCCGAACACATGGCTCAGTGATTTTTTTCCCCTGGGAAAAAAAATTGCTGTTCCCTGCTTTCAGAATTTGACCATTTTGCGTTAACATATTCGATTAAACAGCATTTGCAACTTTAAACATTTGCTTACATAATAGGAACCCTTTATTTGTAGCTTTGGATGAACTACATGAAACTGTACAAAGATCACTAGTATCATATTGGCAGTGTCAGAAGCACACATCATTTGTGCAGAAGGCTTTGGGGTCTGTTTCCACATCAGATGGACTGATTGCTGACACTGTGCAGCATAAAGGGGGGTGCTAAATTCCTAAGTGTATCATGTTTTGGATGAGACATTAAACTGAGTCCCCATCTACTTGAGTTGATGGCATCTTATGTGGATGCAAAAGATCCTACAGCATCTATCAAAAAGAGTAGGGGAAGTTCCCCAACTCTCAGGCCAAATTTCCCCTAGTAGTATAAATACCACCTTGGGTGTCCCGTGAAAAGAGGTTATCAACTTAGTGGGACTAACTTGATCAAAAAAGGATAAATAAATAAAGAAATACCATAATAGCCAGCAATGTGTAGCATAGTTTAAACAGAAATGTTTTTATGAGAACATAACGCATATTAAATACATGATAGCATCTGGTAAGTCAATATGCACAATCTATCCAGAAGTAAAAATCATCTGAATAATTCCACATTAGAAAGATCTGTTACTGATACAGAGTTTGCTGCTGGCAAACAAATTTGCATTTCAGTGCTTCATCTACAAATGTAATGCCTGCTGCCCTTGAAGAATAAATTGACTATGTTACTTTAAAAAATGGTGTACTAGTGATATTGCCATAACCTGAAATATATAAGCTGTACAATACGTAATGGCTGGCAATCAATAACAACAGGTTCATAGTTACGAGTCCAGCAGTCTTTCACACCATTAAAGAACTTAGCCCAAATTCCCAATTGCTCTGGTTAAGTGACTTGCTCAATATCACACAGTAGGTAAAGGGGAGACAGTTCAAAACCTGCATCTTTGTCACAGGATGCAGACCCAGGTGCCTCTTTTCCAAAAGCAGGCATATCTGGTGAAGTAAACTGGCAGCATCAAACAGAAAATAAATGAAGCTTGAGGTAATCAAACCATGTACATTAGGAAGCAGCTCATTAATAGCTCATAGCCTTACTCATTTGCATTAAGTACTAGATAAACTGTTGAAGCCCAAACATGCTGCTTTTCAAATCTATGTGTCTGAAAAGACATGCTAAACTAGAATACATTCATACTGAAAATATGAACATTACTCTCATAGTGATTTACCAAAAATAAAAAAGAAGGAGTTAAAAGAGGCCAGGCAGGTGGTATCTGTCATACCTAAGGTACAGAGTTTGTCTCTGTGTCTCTAATTAAGGCACTTAATTAAACAGCCCCTCTAAATGTGGCATTTTATACAGACATACCCTGTAAATGCACTTGCAACATGGGATTCATTTACACTTTGCTACCTGCTTCATCTAAAAGAAATCCTTGTAGAATACTTGGTGTGATGTGAAAGAACTATCACCTCTTTATACACTGGTAATCTAAAAAACACAAATCCACTATCTCATGTCCAAGTTTTAGAAATGACTCATGCCAGAAACCTGCTCTGCACCTAAGTATCATTGTTTCAATGCACTTCTCAATGAAAGAGAGAGAGAGATGAGACTGAAGTGGACTTTTTAAGCAGTGCGGCTGGATATTTTTTTGGCATATGCAAAGTAAATTTGGGACTTTAACATAATATAGCATGTCCATGGCTGGGCCTCCCTGGCCAGCACCAGGCCTTATGCAGCTGCCTCAGGTGCCTTGTACTGGATTCAGACCTGGTCAGCATTATTAGACAGCCATATCAACTTATTACTGGTACACAACTTATGAACTTATAAACCAGTATAAACTTGATAGTCACCTATGAGTCTTGACCATTTATGTCCTTTATTAAATATGACAACTTGCTTAACAATTTGTTCAAACATTAAGAGTTTATTTCTGCCACTGCTAAATGTGAAATATTTTACTTTCACTTATCACAGATATCATTCATCTTAGTAGTGTTTCCATGGCACATCCAATTCTTCATACACACAATCTCAATGCATTTTATATCTTATAAGGGCTTTACATGATCCAGCTTTTAAACTCAATTTCCCACATAGGAAAGTAAGAATTATCAGAAATAAAATTGCAGAAAAAATTCATTTTCTTCCAATAGCAAAATGTATTTTCTTTACGTGGAATGCTGTAATATACATGGATACTCAAAATGTTGATATAAGGGAAACTTTATCTGCAGAACATATACAGTTAAAAATATAAAGTGCTGGGCATCAATATAAAGGTCACATAATCAACTTGTAGTCTCACTTGAGATACTCAATGCAGAATGAAGTAAAATAATCTTTATAAAGCAATGGTTAGAAGAATGAATGCTGCAAAAGTCTGGATATAGAAAGCATTAATATGACAGCACTGAAAGCTGTCCACTAACAGAGTAGAATTGCTCACTGGAAACATTCACTCTGAAGCTCTTTACAGAAATGTTGCATTCCTATAGGCATGTTTGCAAGAGTAGATCAGGTGCTGACAAAATTCAACTACACAAATTCCATTAGATCACATTTGTGAGAGTAGATGAAGAGCAGACACAATCTGACTGCGCAACTTTTTTTTCTTTTTCTTTTTCTTTTTTCAGACAGATTCACTGGAAACATCACTAAAGCATACACACAGCAGGCTCATCAAAAAGGCAGTCTAAGTCCACTCAATCCACCCACCATTTTTTTTGGACAAACTTTGTACCACCTCTGCTTTGTGCTTTAAGTAAGTGTTAGGGGCAGACAGTCTTTTCTATGTGTATTTAAGCCTGCACCATGACTAGTCTGAAGACAAGTGCTGCAGTGTCCTAGTTTGTAAGCAATAGCTTTACAGTCTGCAAACCCTCCTCCACAGACATCCTGCTGGTTAGCTTTTACTCTCTACTTCCTAACAAACACTGACATTTACTCTTACTGTTCTTACACAATTCCTTCACTTTTTCTAGACTTGCTACTCCCATTATTTATATCCTCCTGTCTTTCTTCAGTGTAACTGCATGCCTTCAAGGAAGTCACCCTTGTCTCCCTTCCTTTCTTATTTCTCCTTGCTCAACACAGTTACTAAACCATTTTCAGCTCTGAGCTAGTATTTTGTCCAGTCACCATTGACTCACTACACTCAACTGTTTCTTTAGTGTGTTTTTATTTTTCTATAGGTGTGCCCTTGCAAGCAAATAGATATATATGTAACAGTGGTGTCTGCAGTTTGAACATCAGTCTGTGAGCTATATTTTTACATAAATTATAAGGATTATAGCAACCTAAAACAAAGAAATGTGTCCACTATAATAGCTCCATTTTGTTTACCGCAGCAGTCCCAATGGTATTTTTTCCTTCAACTGTGCTCCATTGATTGTTTTAAGTAGTCCACTATCTCCCTACCTTAAGTTTATTTCTCCTTTGTCCCAGGTGCTTGTGTTACCACTTTCGGCTCTGAACCGATATTTTTCCAGAGCTGCTGTCCTGTATTCTCATTGTTTTGCTGATCGCTGGGGTGCGGGTGGAGGGTAGTCTTTGGACTTTGCATTTCAAAGTCTAAAGAAACCTCCTTTGTTCAAACAGTCAAGTGCAATTTTTACTTTTATATATCACCTTAGTCATTTCAAGGTGATATTGGACCAACTCTCATAGGAAAATTGTGTCCTAGAGTAACAAAATCAAGACTTTCATCTGCTGGCACAGACATCTTTTAAACTGCATTGTTCCTTTTACTTATCTCTCTCAGCAGATCTGTGTCTGTTTAAGATCACTCACTGATTAATTTTCTTTGTCTCTTTGCAAACCTTTCAACATGCTTTTTTCACCCTCACTAATGCTAAGGCACACTCCTATCCCCTACCATACACCCAATTTCCACCCATACCCTCTTACTCTATATTTATATTTTATAACACCACCCACATATCCCTTAACTAGAATACAAGATGAAGTCTCCCAGGATTGGGGCATAAAATATAGCCCATTGTTAGGTACTGATCCACATGACAATTCAACTCCAACATCCCATACTGGACAAACGGATAAAGGTTGATTCACTAATTCTTTGGTAGTTATTTCTAATTCTCAATCTAAGTTGGGTAAAGAACATTGTATCCAGGAATTGGAATATTTTGAGGGTGGATGATGATGTGAAGCTCTGAACTGTGTTTATAAAATGGGGGAGAAGTTTTAGAAATGTATTTGAGCATGAAAAAAGTCATTGACACAGTTAGAGTTACTAAGGGTACCCTCAGATGTGGTGTCTGTACTCAGTGTCCTTTTATTTTACAGCAAGAATGTATTACTTTTAACCACCATCTCCACCCTGCTATCCACTTTGTAGATGGTAATTGTTGCTCAAAAGGGGTTTATATATATCTATATATATATATATATATATATATATATATATATATATATATATATATATATATTGGCATTTGCTCTATTTGTACTTGTTTTTATGTTGGAAAAACTGAGAGACGGTTTTGTAAAAGAATCTATGAGTATAATTATGCCATTTCAAAGTGTAATTTGAAAAATTTTCTTACATATGCACAGAGAGTTGCCCTACCTTCTCCAAGTTCATATTTGAACTATCGGAGGTGGTCCCATATAATGAGCAAGGCGGTTCTTGAGAAACATGGCTTGTGTACAGGGAATTAGTTTGGCAATTTAGGTTAAACACTTCAGTTTTCCCTGGTCCGAATGAACAGGTTTCCATTCTTCCTGTTTTAAAACTTAGAGCTGCCAAATTGTAAAATATTGTCATTTGCCGTTGGTGTTCCTATTTGGTTTATTAATTTCGTATGTTTGTGCATTTTGTATATATTTTTTCTTTGGATGTTATTGTTTAATAATGTTTTATTATGTATATCAAATGGTTTTATTTATAATTAACATGCATATATTTCCTACTTATACTTTAGATTGAAGTGTATTCTTTTAACTGAGTTCTTTTTTAATCACAGGATGAATTAATAAATTAATTGATTAATTAATTGATTGAGTGATTTAAACTCAGATTTCTTGTTCAATATGGTTTTGATGATGTGTTGATGGTAGGGATGAAAGCATTTAACAATTTTTAACTATTTTTGCTGTTTTCAGTGATTAAAATATTTAGATTTACTATGTGTTTCTAATTTTATTTTATTTTAAGATTGAGGGCATGCTTTTTTGTATCTGCCTTTGACACTACGTGAGCCTTTTCCTGGTTTTCAGTTCTTATTCAGCTGCACGTTCACATGCTGTGTTGATGTGTTTTGTAAAAAATAGAACTCAAAATGCCTTCCATCAATTTAGACATCTTAGACACCTTGCAAAACTGCGTGTCAAACAGGACAAGCAAACATACTATACCAACCTACAAGACAAACATCATAACATCCCAAAACGTTTTTGATCATCACTAAATACACTACTCCAGCCTAGCAAGACCACGACTCCCTTTCCAAAAATGGACAATACAAAAGACTCAATCCCTACACAGTTTAATTCCTACTTTATACAATCAAAATTATCCCTCGTAGACACTAATACATCTGCCCCCTTTCCCTACCCCTGCCCAATCAAAACCATCCACAGCTCTTCCAAATTTAGTCCAGTACCCACCTCTCTCATAATGAAGTTGCTTCTTAAACTAAAACTACCTTCATAGCTGTAGACCAACTATCGGACTACCTGAAAATGACTGCAAAAGTCATAGCCTTCCCTGTGTCCAAGCTAATTAATAGTTCTGTAGCAGAATGATATGTCCCAGCACTGTGGAAAAAATCATACATCATAACAGTACACAAAGGCAGCATATCTGCAGAGTTTAATAATTACAGATCAATAGTGATTCTCTACCCCTCTCCAAAGTATTAGGGGAATGATTCCAGGTGCAGCTGATGTAATACCTAACCTTAAATAACCTGCTCTTAGAAACACAACATGGCTTTAGGCCCCAGCACAGCACCACTACTGCTCTACTACATTTTACCAATCTAATAAACCAACACAGAAACGATGGTCTGCTTGTTTCCACCATGTTCTTAGACTTGTCAAAGGCATTTGATACTGTCTCACACCAGCAATTGCTCATTCCAATCTCCTCAATAGGACTTTCACAAAACTCCTTGTCGTGGTTACTTAGTTACCTAATTGGAAGGCAAAACGCTGTTAAGTGGCAACAAACCTACTTTTCCTTCCAAACATTTACTACAGGTGTCCCTCAGGGTTTTATCCTGGGTCCTCTATAGTTTATTATATTTACTGATAACCTCCACACCTTGACTCTCCATGCTAGTTTAGTTCAGTATGCAGATGATTCAACATTAATATGTGTGCCACAACAATAAATTACCCCCACATTTTTCTCCTCTGTAGAAACCGGACTCATAGAATCAAACCTCCAACTCAACCACAAGAAAACTAAGTTAATGTGTTTTACTTCAAAAAGCTTTTAAAATCAAAACCAATCTTGTACCAAAAAGTCAGCATATAATATTGTCATTGAAATGGTAACTCACAATAAACTTCTAGGCATTATAATAGATAACATCTCAAATATGACCAGCATATACTATACACCATTAAATGTACACACCGGAAACTAGGCTCCCTGTTTAGGATCAATGGACTCCATACAGGCACTGCAAGAAAACTCTAAGCTTCTTCTTACTGCCGCCTCCCTTGTATACTCCTCCTACCCTTACAAACTTAAACAATACTCAGAGAATGAAACTAGCCTCCTACTACAATAAAATAGTTAAATTTGCCCATCGATCTTCCTCATAGGACTAACTACTGTCATAGCATAAAGCAATTAAAATGTCTTGAAATGCACAACTGCATAACATATTCACAACTGACTACAGCACACAAACTCATTCATCATCCAGAAAAATGCCTTATACTACATAACTTATTACTGACCTACTGTCCAACTTGGGATCTTCACTCTAGTAATACATTCTTACTACTCACAAATAAGTCAAATAATGTTGCAGGAGACTCGCTCTACTCCCAATACATTGCTAATCTCTGGAACAGTATCCCCACACAAATACAACTTTCTGACAGACTCAATAGTTTTAAACCACTGCTTAAACAACATCTTAACCAATCCTGACCCTGCACATGCTCATCACCAGGTAAAGACTTTGTGCTCACAATACAATATCTCCAAATACTCTCCTTAAACAGAATAATCTTCAGCTCTCACTGAAATGACAAAACAATTTAGTTAACAATAAATAAATAAAAAATTCTTTATACATAACTGTTGTCTCTACAAACCACTAAGTTGCATTTAGGCTTTGTCTTTAGGAACTTCTACCTCTTTAAAATCTTAGAATGTTTAAATGTAACTACTGTATGTACATAAATGTAAATAAAAATGTAACTATTCTGCATTTATATAAATATAACTACTCTGTGTTTAACTGGACCTAAGTATAATGCAATATAAACAAATGGAGCTTTTCTAGCTATTACCTAGTCAGACTTATCCAGTAAACAAAGACAAATAAATAAATACATGAATAAACACAACTTCATTAGACCATGACTGGAGGAGTAGGTTGTCTACAGAAAAAAAAAATCCAACAATATAACTTCTTGTAAGGCATGATTGTGAGACTAGATCAGGTGCAGAAAAAAAATCCATCTACACAATTTAACTTAGGCCATAATTGCTTGAGAAGATCATGAACAACCAAAATCAAACTACACAAATTAACTTAGCCCATGATTGTTTAAGAAGATCATGAACGACTAAAATCAAACTACACAAATTAACTTAGCCCATGATTGTTTGAGAAGATCATGAACGACTAAAATCAAAGTACACAAATTAACTTAGCCCATGATTGTTTGAGAAGATCATGAATGACTAAAATCAAACTACACAAATTAACTTAGCCCATGATTGTTTGAGAAGATCATGAACGACTAAAGTCAACTACACAAATTAACTTAGCCCATGATTGTTTAAGAAGATCATGAACAACTAAAATCAAACTACACAAATTAACTTAGCCCATGATTGTTTGAGAAGATCATGAACGACTAAAATCAAACTACACAAATTAACTTACTCCATGATTGTTTGAGAAGATCATGAATGACTAAAATCCAACTACACAAATTAACTTAGCCCATGATTGTTTGAGAAGACCATGAACAGCCAAAATCCAACTGCACAGCTTCCATTTGGTTATAAATTTCCTCATCAGAATGGAAAGAAGAAAATCATAGGGTCAAAATCAGGGATGCCTTTTTAAAATATTATTTTAATGTGCTTGAAAGTTAATAGAACAACTTGCTAAGAAGTATGAAACTCTAATGCCTGACATTACAGTTTGCCTGCAATACTTAGTAATTTATCAGAAAATCAAAACTTTTGTGAATGACACTGCAGAAATATGAGGCATAATCAGGGAAATTCTGCAAAATTCTGGACATTTGAAAGGTATAAGTCTGTGCTAATAGTCTCTTTGCCTTCACGATACAGAGCAGATGTTGCATTCATTATTCCTCTGCAGGTTCTTCCAAACTAGTCAACAAGATACAAAGTAGAAACCTGCTTGAGAAATGAACAGTAAGAAAGTGTCATATCCTAAGACAGTTTTGCCAGCCTCGTAGAGTTGGATTTATTATTACTCAGATGCCCCGCACAACAGTCTGCTATAAGTCTTCTTTGAATTATAGTCTTATCAATTTACCATGTCTGCTTCTACAGTGAGCTTCAACCATACAATGCAGTTATCTAACAGTTCCTTTCTCAAGTGTCAATTTGTGAAAAAAATGAATATAGGAAACATTACTCAAAACAAGCAAATAAATACATAAATGTATATATTCATACATACATAAAAAATAAATAAAAGAAAAATAAATTAGAGCAAGTGGTTTATTCCAGAAGCAACCCAGTCAGCCATCCTTGCAGAAGGCTCTGTGATACTATTTCCAACTTGCTATAATCAATTGGTTTCTCACAGTATGATAGAGAAAGAGATTTCTCCATTGCAGTGACTGAATTAAAGCAACCAGAAGTTAATGAGAAATGGAACTTATATGGGAATACCATGATCATCTGTACCTCTCCCATCAACATTACGCTTTCTCACTCATATAAATCAAATACTTTCCTGTTCATTCAGTCTTACGCATGCTTCTTTCATCCATGCACAAACTATTTCTCCTCAGTAAATTGTTCCTACCCTTACTTCCAGACTTCATTTTCACAGCCATTCTTTATATATTTCTTGAAATTATTTCAGATCATTTAGCCTGTCTAAGCCTGCTGCATACCATTCACTACTTAAAGACTAGGCCTTTTATTCTGTTCAACAGATGCATACAAAACAATTAAGTAGCAGATTTCTGATGCCTAACAAGTACCACCTTTCCTGACAGCTAAGATTAAACATATGGCTAAAATACTCTGCTCTACAACAAAATTGGTTAGAAAAGACAAACTAAAGTTATACCATCAGAAAAAAATGTTCCTCTTCTCTGAAGATGTTCTTGAAAATTTCAGTTGTTTTGAAAATACTCTTCCCCCTTCCAAACTGGGTATATGCTTAGTCTTGATTTCTAACAGCCCTAACTGATGTCCACTTCCCCACTTGATTAGCAGCTTTTCCCTTAACCCCCAGTAACCACTAACCTATAATTCATAACAATATTACTGTGTGATCAGTGCTGAAAAATTCTTGATACACTGGGTATAACAGACCGATCTCAAACTTTCTGAGAAAATCACCACCATCCTTTCTTTCTGTCTCAATACTATCAACCTCAATGCTAAGTCAGCCTTACCATGCCTTATGTTGGGATACATTTTTTGTAGCCTGAAATGAGTTTGATACCATCAGTCTCATACTGTTACTTAATATGTGAACATTGCCCACTTTACTGCTCATCCCTTCTTATCAACCTATCTATCTATCTATCTATCTATCTATCTATCTATCTATCTATCTATCTATCTATCTTTCTATCTATCTGTCTATCTATCATAAACCAAGACATGGAATACTTGAATAATCCAAAACTAAAAATTAATCATGCAGTGTAGTATACACATATCCACAATTTAATCATACAGGTACACATAGGTAGCATAGTTGAATGCATGATGCAAATTATCGAATCCATAAGACCATAACGAAGAACATAATCACAGTCTGGAATTTACTATGCAGTCATGAAGTAAGGTAAGCAGATACCACTGACACAAATATCAGTTGCTGAAAATAATAGAAATCCATTATGGAAATACAATAATGTATAGGGAGCTATGAATAGGATATCAGCGATAATGCAAAAACAGTATAAATATGGCAATAAATAGCTGAAAAAGACAAGATACTAAACACTGAAGTTAGATCATATGATAATGATGTATATCAGCAAACTGTGTATAGAGAAGTAATACTTTAAGTTACACCCTAGATGCAGTTCTAATTGCATAGGAAGTGAAGTTTACTGAATTTTACTTCTGGGCTTAAAATTTTGATTTTTAGAAATATACTCCAAAATGGGGAAGTTTGTTACAAAAGTTTGTACTGCACAGAGAGAGAGAGAGAGAGAGAGAGAAAAAGAGAGACACTGGGATCACCAAATTTTTGGTATGCCAATACTTTTAAGGTTTTGAGTTATTTCAGGATTTAACTCCATGTTCTATTCTCAAAGAGCCAGAGTCATTTGATTATAGTAGAGAGTTCTACAAATGATTAATGGTGTTTAACTCAAACCAAATCACTTTTCACAGAGCAAGTTTATGGTAGGTGCTGCCATCTTGTCTGTTAGCAAAATGAGCAATCTTAAGTCAATATGTTCTACTTTACGCTGCAGAGATTAAAAAAAAAGGAGTATATGAACACAGTACGGAAAGACAAGTCAAAATATATATCATCAACAGACAGTCTGGAAGGGTCAGATAAACATTATCTAGCCTTGCAGAGGTGTCTAAGCTTTTGATTTGCCTATGCTCCAACCGTGTTTATGTGCATGTCATCTTTTGGCTAATTGACAATTATGCATCCAAGATGCTCTGTGTTAATATTTTTACTTTTGACAAATTAAATGGAACAGATGCTCAGACTGAATACAGAATGACATGGCAAGAAGGAAAGTTTGGAGTACTGAGATTTATTTATGCATGCATTGGGGCATGAATGACATACACATAACTTTATTATTGATAAGATCAAGTTCTAGCTCAGCTAGGACAGTAATGTGTGGAAACAGTGTTTTTCCACTTCTTCTTATGGATGTAATGGACTGAGTAAATTTGGGAATCCCCAAACTGTCCACATACCAACTGGGTATGGTATTGTCCGAGTAATCAGTTGTATCATTAATGAAGATTCTAAACACCAATAAGGCTAAAAACAGATTTCAGAAGTATGCAATGACATTATGCATGGAGGGCAGATCAAGTGATTCTGTACTACAGCTTGAACTGTATTTGAAACATTTTCAGGAAACCACGTAAGCACACTGGTAAAGTGCATGAGTCATCTTGTGGTCTTTAATAAATCTGAGCAGCTGATAATGGCAAACATTTTTGAAATGTCAATCTATATGTCTCCTATAAAGTTATCTTTGTCAAAATGAGAATAGAATTCCACATCCAAAACTACAGCATCTATAACATGGTAAGGGCAAAAATCAAGACGAGATCCAAATAGTATATCTGCTTTAAGATGATGCAGAACTGGAAGACATTTTTCCAATGACTTTGAACAGTGGTTATGTAAACCAATAGGTCAGAAGCTCTTCAGTCCTACTGAGGAATCATCTTCATGCAATGCCAAAATGATTCTAGAACAAGTGAGAACAATGGGCAGCACAGTATCTAGAATGACAGAATGACAAGACACAGTCTAGAATGAATGAGATGCAATGGTGAAGTGGCAGCATTGTCACCTCACAGCAAGAGGCTTTCTAGTTCGATTCTTGGCTGGGGTGCCTTCTGTGAGGAGTCTGCATGTCCTCCCTGCATTCACGTGGGTTTCCTCCCATGTTACAAAGAGATGTGTCTGGGCATCCATTGAAAACTGGCTTCATTCCAAGTCAGACTTTCCCGATTAGCAAATGTTAAATATATATATAACGTTTTTGTGGATTAATTTCATAAAATGAACATGTGGTATGCAATAGTCCTGATTGAAATTTTCAGGAATTCTCATCTGATCTCTGCTGATGGTGTTTTTCTCCCTCCCCCTATTTCTCTGTGTCTTAAGTTGGTATAACTGGTTTTACATCCTGTGTGTTATCTGACCATCTCAAGGATTACTTGCCTAAAATTAGACCCTCTTAGTAAAAGTCTGCATATCATTGCTGGAGCCTTCCTGTGTCCTGACAGAGTGCTCTTCAAACTATCTGGAGATATACAGAGCTGAGTATATTTTTCTGACACTTCAGAGTTGTGTACTGGTAATTGTTGTTTGACTAATTTTATATCATTGCTGGCTGACTTCAGAGTTGTGCACTGTTATTTTTGCTTCACTGTATAGTTTTTCAGACCTCTGCTGAAGGTGTTGATTTCCTCCCTATTCCTGTCTTGTTGTTTAAATTTTGAGGCTTTTGCAGTTGCCCGCCCCCACTGTAGATTTGATCGTGGACACTCCCCCCAGTTCCATCTCTTTACCTCATTCTACCTAATAGACTCCTTCTGCACTGGTTTTTAGTCATTTTTAATTTAACTGCATTTTTTAAACTGTTTGGTCCAACATTGCTACATACTCAAGTGTGCTAGCTTGCATTGCATTTGAATTGTTTTGACTGCTGTTTTAGCTACTTTATATATATATATATATATATATATATATATATATATATATATATATATACCTTTCCTGTAACTAGTGTAGTCCAGATTGGGATTTGCTGTATCCAGGACTGTATGTAAGCTTCTGAGCCCCCCCAAGCATTCTGTGTTGGAGGGAAGCCTTCTACCTTATCAGTGGGAGTGGTAAGCACTAGGTAACCTATCTATCACATAAGGAGTGGTTCTGGCCCAGAAATTGTAGTTATTGGCTGTTTGGTAAGTTTTTCCATCTCTCTCAACTTTCTGATTTAAAAGCCCGCATTTGCACTTGTTTCCCCCCTTTCCTGTAACTAGTTTAGTCCAGATACAAATTCTTAGTTTTAGCACTTGAATTTGCTTATTCGTGATCAACACTTGTTCAGAACTTGTAAGCACTAAATAACCTACTAATTACTATATCACTCAACCTTCCTCATTACCTAGAGGAAAACAGTTTTGGTACTCACTTTCCTCACTTGCTTAGAGAAAAACAGCTCTTGTACTCACTTTCCTCACTTATCTAGAGGAAAATAGCTTTTTATTCAGGCATGTCTAAGGGTCAGCTCCCAGTGTTCTCTCCTGTCTGTCTGATGAATTTGGGCATTTTGGGACAATGTAGAAATTGCCTCATGTACACAGACAACCCTCTCCTCCTGCCACCCAACACTACAACCTGTGAGAGATACACTTATCTAGCCAAACTGGAGGTAAAGCTCTCTCCAATCAATACTGAACTTGACAGTGAAGAGGAGAAGGTAAACACTTGCACCACACCACAGTCATCACATAGTCTCACTAAATCTACACCACCAAAATCCACACACAGAAACACAAAAACATTCGCAGAGGCTCTCAATAATAATCTTCTCAAGCAACAGAGACCTCCAAAGCAGAAATGCAAGCAACCTCCACCCCCCAACATAACCGAAATGACACATAGCCCGCAGACTCAGTGTGCCACTCAACCACAGCCAAGAAGGGCCAAACAACGTACCCAACACACTAGTCATAGGTAACACTATAGTCAGGCCCACTGATGTCCCACTCACTAGGCTAAACAAGGAGAAGGTTACTGTCAGAGGCCTGTCAGGTGCCAGGATCCGCCACATAACCCACGCACTCAGGTCACTCCACAACAAGTACAAATATGACTCTGTCATTGTCCATGATGGTTTGAATGACCTGAGATGTACCTCCCTGGACTACATGAAAAGAGACATGGAAGAGCTCTCTGATCTTGTAGCCAAGGCAGGTATGACCCTAGCCCTGAGTAGCATTCTGCCATCACCCAGAATGATGCCGCAGTACAAGGACAAAATGATTGAATTCAATAATTGGCTAAGCTTCTGGTGCCATTCTATAGGGATCCAGTATCTGTCTGCCTGGGATGACATGGTCGACAGACCATAATGCTTTGCTACAGATGGCCTGCACCTGTTACCCCTGGGATTCTGGATATTGGCTATGGTTCTTGCCACCCCTATAGTGCCTTTTTTAGGCAAGGTTCAAATGACAAATTCACCACCATAACAGGAACAGGCAAGCAAAAGCTGAGGGTGATGCTACTCAATGCTAGAAGTCTAAATCTCAATATGCACTCACTCGAGCCACTCCTTAAAATGGAGAACATCAATATCTGTGCAGTGACTGAGACCTGGTTCAAGGCTCCAGAGAGCACCCCTGCACTACCAGGCTATAACTCATACTACACTTTTCGGCCATGTAATGTGGCTCGGAACACCAAAGGCGGAGGTGTGTCCATATTCATTAAGGATATCCACACCTCCAGGCTAGTTGCTCAGCATAATGCAGCCAAGGTTATCCAAGTGCAACTAACTCTGGGCAAAACTGCAATCCAAATTGTAGCTTGCTACAGATACCCACCATGCCTCAAGATTCCCACTCCTCTTTTTTTGATGTACTGGAAAATATTAGGGTTCAACCAAACACCCTAATAATGGGTGATTTCAACTACCCCTCTATTAACTGGGAAAACTAGTCATGTACCAACTCCTTTGCTCAATGCTTTCTGGAATTCATAAACTCCAATGCCCTGGATCAACTTATCCACACCCCCACCAGGGTCAACAATATCCTAGATCTAGTCATTACCAACATGAGTGACCGGTGCTCTACATCTGAAGTCAACACCTCATTGGTCTGATCCAACCATAAGCTAATTACCTTAGATATCCACATCTTGCTACCACCCCACATTAAGGAAACCATGGTAAAAAATTTCTCCAAAGCCAACTTCATGCTTCTTTAGACAGAAGTGGTGAACTTCATGACACCCATGCAGATGGACAATACAGTTACGACTACTGAATCCTACACAATTGCACTTTATAAGCACTTACATGAATGCATGGATCATGCTATCCCAAACAGAACCAAGATGCTATCCTCTAAAAAAAGGAAGCCAATCTGGTGGTCCCCTGCCATAAACAAAGTGTACAACAGAAGGAAGAAACTGTTGCAAAAGAGAGCAAAATCCCATGAGTGGAGGAGCTCGATGGTCAGCCTAAGTAAGAAGCTGCGATCCCTGATAAAATCCTCCAAAGCTAGTTATGAAAACAAAATCACCACTGTTTCTAAAGACAACCACAAAGCATTCTATAGCTATGTCAAGAATCTCAATGGCAACACTCAGATCTGCTCTGAGTTACAACACAATGGCACTAAATATACAGACCCAACTGATATTGCCAACATCCTGGCAGATAGATTCAGTGCTAACTTTACCCCCCTCTCACCCCATAAAGAGCCCATCTCTATACTGGAAGAATGCAAGGTTCCTGTAATCACGGTTGCACAGGTAAAAAACACACTCTCCAAAGCCAAGAACACAGCATCCATGGGACCAGACAACATCCCAGGCTGTATTCTACATGAACTACAGAATGAACTGGCACCCCACCTAAGTACCATGTTCAGTCATAGCCTCACCTCAGGCTTTGTGCCTGCTGAATGGAGCACAGTGACAGTTATCCCACTCCACAAGGGGGGAGCCACCACAGACCCTGGGAACTACCACCCCATTAGCCTGATGAGCCTGGTCTGCAAGACCATGGAACGTATCATCATGGAACTTATAAACAAAGACATTGGTAATCTCCAAACTCTGGACCCCACCCAGTTCGGGTTTGTAAAAGGCAGATCATGTCTCCTAAACCTGATAGACTTCTTTGAAGCAGTCACCAAAGCCGTAGACAAGGATAAGGTGGTTCACACAGCCTATCTAGATCTTGCCAAGGCTTTCAACACCACCCCCCACTCTGGAATTATAGATAAACTCACTAAACTAGGCATAAATCCCTATGTCACAGGATGGGTTGCCAACTGGCTCACTGACAGAACCCACACTGTGAAAGTAGCAGACTCCAAATCCGACTTCAGACCAGTGACAAGTGGAGTACCACAGGGTTCAGTCCTGGATCCTCTCCTGTTTGGTATCTACTTCTCTGAAATACAGGCTAACACAGAAGGTCTTTGGCTAATGAAGTTTGCAGATGACTGCAAACTAGGAGCCATAATCAAAACTTTTAACAATGTGGACATCCTGTAAAAGGGCCTCACTGAGACAGATGCCTTGTGTCAAAGCCATGGCCTCAAGCTCAATGCCAAAAAGTGCACTGTCATCCCCTTTGGTAAAAACTCTACACCCATGAACTACAACATAGGCAGTAGTATACTTAACACCGAAACTGTGATAAGAGACCTTGGTACACAGGTGGACAGTAGTCTCTCCTTTGATAATCACATCGCCACAGTAGTCAGGAAATCCTTCTAAGTGGCACACCTCATCAAAAAAAGTTTCTCATCCAGAAAAAAAGAGGTCATTGTTCCCCTCTACTCATCACTCATTAGACCCATTATACAGTACAACAACCCTTTTGGTATGCACCTCACAAGACGTTTAGAACAACTGGAAAGGCCGCAGAAATACCTCACAAAGAGGATTACTGGCTTCAAACAGATTCCCTACACAGACCGTCTCAAAAATCTCCAGCTTTACTCCATCGCATATCGCCTACTCAGAGGTGATCTCTGCCTAAGATACAAAGCTATTTCAAACCCAGAGCTGTTGGACATGCTCCACTTAAAGAAATCCCAATCCCTCCGTGCTACACGCTCTGGAGACCTAAACCTTGTGACCACAATAAATAGAACATGCCGGAGGGATAGATTCCTGTCCCAGAGACTTCCCATACTCTGGAATAAACTACCTATCTATATAAAACAAAGCTCCTCATTAGCACTCTTCAAGAAAAATCTTGATGATTGGATGGTAAATAGGAAATTCACCCCGGCGATCACCTCTGTGGCTCTGCTCAACAGTGGCACAGGAAAATAATTTTCTTGGGTGGCAAAAGCCTGGGTACCTTTTTGGCTGAGCTTTTATAGACCCCAGGGCCACTAGCCTAGTACCTACCTATGAACCTATGAACCTATGATAGTCCAGGGTTGATGCATCAGATATCAGTATTCTCAGAGATTCTTAGTCAGTCTTTGGAGAGTATAAGAGAGGTACATACTTAGGGATAGTATGTTGTGCTATTATGAGCTGGGGATAGCAGTATTATTCTCAGAAGTAAACTTATCGATAGAATAATAGAAATAAATGTTCGTTGGCAATATTAAATTTGGTCGGTGAGGAAAAAGTGATGGAACTGAGTTGTAATCTGAGTATAGAATTTGTTCAAAAGTGTTCAGATTTGTATAGTATGATGATGCTAATTTAGGAGGAATTTTTAGCTGATAAACACATGATTTTACATGGGTAAAAGCTTCTCTGAATTTGTTCTGGCCAGAGTGTGTCTTAGACAACTAGTATATTAACCAGAGGTGAGCCCTGTCTTTCATCCTACATTTTTTGGAAGTGTAAGACAAGGAAAAATCACCAGAAACATACATCCCCATCACAGAAGTGTCATATATGTTGAAAGATGCTGTTAATTAATCAGTAGAATGCTGTTAAGTGGTGATCAGTTTATGGCTTTAAAAAGCATGAAAGTGGCTGCTTCAAAATGTTTAATGCTAAAGAGCATTATGACATTATGTGAAGTTTTAAGTAATTGTATACCACAAAGGTAGTAAAATGACCAATGATAGCATCAGCCTGGACTCCAAATAAAATGGGGGTTTTCATGTTCAGATACCAGAGTGAACCAAAGCATTTGTTATTTCAAGTTGTAGTTTGATATGAGGGTGAAAGTACCTTCCAGAGATGGCTCCCAATTAATACTAAAGTCTCTAGGAAAACTTAGCGTTGACATGAAATTTGTCTTCATTCACTGTAATGATTCATCAGTGACTGCTGGTTCATTACAGGGTGACATGTACATGTGTGCCACAATTAGGAGGTTAGACTTGGCAGTCTTAATATGTATACCAAAAGCTGACTTTGAAGAGAGAGAGAGAGAGTTTGCCAGCTTTTTGTTAGAAAGAAAGCTGGCCAGATGATTTTTTTTGTAAAGGACCATATCTCCTGGAACACCCTTGTAATTTCTCCTTAGATTATTTTAAAATTATTATTTAATTCAATGAAAAAAAATATTTAGTGAGAAAAATAAACCGGGAAGTGTTAGTAAAATAGTAAGCAATTATACAATTTTCATTTCCAAACTAACCCTTCCCAGTTGTGCTGTAGCCTAATATTCAGTGCCAATCTTAAAAAAAAATGTATTCCAAGTACAATTACTAGCAGTGTGTGAGTAGAAATTCAGTGGGCAAACATTAATTCTATTATAAATACATTATAACATTTCCAATTGTGATCAGGTAGGGAAATTTGAAAGAATGTCAATGAGTGGTGAAAATGAACATGTAAAAATAAATGGTATTGAGCAAAACTGGTTTAATTGTGTGCTGATGACATCATTTTATTACTGTAATAACCATATTCCAATATATCCATTCTTATGTCCTTCACTTGTCTAACACCTTCCAGGATATTCTCTTTACATACTTTTCCCAATAGCTTCTTTATCCTTTCATAATAAAAAAAAAAAAGTTTTGTTGTTTCAACTTTGCCACAATAATTGCATATTCTTTCCTATATTTTTAATATGGCATATTTGCTTTCACTGGTAATGTATTTATTGATAATGTTCACAGAAAATCTCTGCATTTTGCATTTTTACACCATTCCAATCTTGCCTTGGCTATTACTTTTTCACCCTCCATCTTTTCCCATGGGGAAACTCAGCAATATTTATTTATTCATTATATTTAAATACCATTATTTCCTATTATGTTCTATATAACCTGTCTTTATTTTCCATAACATAATATTTTCCTGATAAACTTTTATTTCCCCACTCACACCTTCCTTCCATCTTTTAAATTTACTCATCAAAAAACATATTTTCTCGTATTTTTCTTTCATTATTGCACTTATCAATAACATATTTTCTTTTTTTAACCATGTTAACACCTTGTTTATACAACAACCCCCCATTAATATTCCAAAATGTGCACGCTGATTGGTCAGCGTGCACATTGTAAATCAGAGTTATAGTACTGGAAAAAGGTCCGGTCACCCGGACTTTTTTCATTAGCATGTCTTTTTTACAGCAACGGAGAACGCAAGATCTCCGTTGCTTTTTACACACTGTCTCACTATGTTAAACGAGTTTAACATAGCGAGACAGCTTTAAAAAAAAGTAACGGTGATCTTCCTATCTATGTTGCTTTTTTAAAGGTGTCTCACTATGTTAAATGGGTTTAACATAGCAAGACAGCTTTAAAAAAAGAAGCAGAGATTCTCCGTTGCTTTTTTTAAAGCTGTCTCGCTATGTTAAACCCGTTTAACATAGCAAGACACTTTGTTAAAAGCAATGGAGATCTTGCTTTCTCCCTTGCTTTTGCCCACAGCTCTGATGTACTGCATAAGCATATGCATGCGCAGTACATCAGAACTGCCGCAGAATACCAGACAGCTGCGGAAGGGCAGCAAGGAGGCATTATACAATGCCATTATTTAAGAAAAGTAAGCATTTTTTTCTTAAATAATGTCATTGTATAATAGCAATAACCCATTTCTGGGTGTAGGTAATGCTGGATTTACCCACAGTTGTCTTTGTTTGTCCACTCGGTCTTCGCCCTCATGACTAAACCACACCAACCATGGGTAAATCCAGCATTACCCACACCCAGGTGTCAGTTATTACTATAATAAATTCAATGAAGCTGCCAAACAACTGGATTTATCAAATCCAACTTTCCTTCCCTTTCTTTAACATATAACACATCTTTCTTCATTGGATTAACCTGGATCCCTTATAAATGAAAACAGAATCAATATTAATTCCTTTTCATACTCTATACAGATCATAAATACACTTGCTAAATATGCAGTTTTTCCCAGTAGTTCAGCATTTATTAAATATACGTTATTTTTATATGATGATTTATATGCTTTTCAGAACAAAACATTTATTCATTACATTTCAAATTATATCTTCCCACTGCTGCATTATGACTGTCTCTGTACTGAATTTTACACCTAATATCTTCCATATTTTACTTAATATTTTCTAGTTCACCTTTTATTCCATACTCTTGCTTTTATCCATATTTATACTCATTTCTATAGCACTCAAATATCGATTAAGTTGTTTGATGTCTACTTCTATCCAATCTTTATTCTTTGTCATTAAACAATCTTCCACACATAAGTGATACTTTAATGCCTTCTATAGTCATATATTCCTCTACTGCTAATGATGGGTCAACTTTCCTAACCACTGCATTCATAACTAATGGAAATAAAATGCTACTCACTGGACAAGCCTGACTTATACCACTCTTTATATCTATTTCTTAACTTAACTATCCATTCCTTACAAGTTTTACTTTATTTTATTCATATACACCAACAACAACAACTGACATGAATACTATAATATTTTCTTGTTTATATTCTTTCAATGTGTCCCATAAATTATTATGTTGTATCCTGTCAAGTGCTTTACTTAAATAACCAGTCATGATTTTAACTTTTGTTCTCCTATTCATTATATCATCAGTAATGTCTATTATTGTCATTAATAACACCTGCCTTCATTTTCCTTTTTTCCTAAATATGTTTTTTATAACATTTTATTTATCATCTCCAGCCTCTTTTCTATTATTTTCATAAAAATCTTATAATGTGAGTTATTTAAAACTATTGGTCTCCAGTTTCTTATGTCCTCTTTTTTCCCTTTTTTCCATATAAATTTCATAACCCCAACATATACTTCTTGTCCAAAACCATCTTCTAACCATTCATTTAATACCTCCACAAAGCACTTATAGGTTCATAGGAGGTTACTAGGCTCATGACCCCAGGGCCTTTACAAGCTTAGCCATGTTATACTCATGTTCCTTAATTGACTTTCGTTAGATGGTCATTATTCGCAGAGTAAGTCTATGATCAGCACCGACTGTCCCTGTCCATGAGGGACATAAGTGGCACCCACTGGGTGAATTTACAGTCTTCCTTCCAACTATCTAGGTTGTGCTTGAATAAGGTTATTGAGGAGCTCTGCTTCACATGAATTGTGAGTTTATTCCATAGGAGTGGCAAACTCTCTGAGAGATATATCTTTCTCTCCAGTATGTTCCATTAATTTCACAGGCTAAGTTGAGGTCCCTGAAGTGAGTGACTCTTGTTCCATTTGATTTACAGATGGGCAGCATTTCCATTAGGGAAGGGTCAGAGACTGCTCTGTAGGACAGGCACAAGTTGAATCTCAGCAGCCTGTAGGATACAGAGTACAGTGACAGGGATTTCAGTCTTTCCATGTAGGTTAGAGGCCCTGAATTGTCCTGATGATAAACCTCTCTGGTCTCTCCTACTGCTGTAGACTTCTGGTAAGGGACATGCAAAAGGGAGCACTGTACTCTATTAGTGGTCTGATGAGGGTCAAGTACAGCTTGGATACAATGCCCTTACTTATGTGATGCACAAAGTAGAAGGCTTTCCTTACCACTGTGGAGATATGGTGATTGAAGTTTAGATTACTGTCAACCTGTGTTCCCAGATCTCACACCACTAGGTTTGAGCTTAAGGGGTTGCTGTCAATATTGTAACTTGCAGGGACTTTGTCTTTGACAAAGAGGATAATAATGTACTTTTTGTATTTAGTTTTGGTCTGTGGCTTTGACACCAATCATTTGTTTGTGTTAGCCCCTTTTGTAATATGTTAGCATCATTTAGGGACTCAGTGATTGTGCCCAGTTTGCAGTCATCAGCAATCATGGTAAGCCACAGGTCATTTACTTTCACTTGGACTTTGGTGACATTCACAAAGAAGTCCAAGTCCAGCAGGTTCAGTAAGCATGATCTACCCTTAACAAAGCCAAACTGGGTCTAGTCAAGTGTTTGAAGGCCATCTAAATTTCCCCTATAAGAATAAATATCATCTTGGGTTTCCCATGTAAAGACACCACTAGCCTGTCTGGACTAATCTGGCCAACAAAGGACAAATAAATAAATAAATAAATACAATAAAATGCATCTCAGGATATGTGTGTTCCTGTCTGGGCTTTATCTCACAGTCATTCATGTGAAACACAATATATAACTGGCAACCATTTTGCTCTTTAAAAGAGATGCAGCAACAAAACTGATTTTGCTTGCACCATACTTGTTTAGTCACTCAGTCCAATAAGCCAGAGATGGAGATGTTGTAGTGCATTTAAAATCTAGTGCAGTAGTCTGCATATACAGAATAGCTATGAACAATGTGCACCACGTAGACCTGACCACAGATTTCAAAAGAAGTTACACTTTGTTGTGCATTATTTCTACTGACAATGGGTCAACTCATATAAACTTCTAATTTAGTATACATATAACAATTATTACAAAATTTGATATACTATGTTCATTAATTTTATTGCCATTCAGTTTTGATAATCTAATGCCATTTTCCTATTGTGAATATGGACGGATCCAGCAAGAGACTACCTAGGCCACTGCTGAGGGCCCAGTCTTGGCAGGGGGATCCCAGAGATGTTAAAAAAAAGGAAAGAAACTGTCACACTTCCATTATCTCCCGATTTCTCATTCAGCTGCTCTGTTTTAACATGTGCAGTGAAAAGCTCCAAGAAGTCTCTTTCATTGGCTCAAATTTATAGCCAATGAAAGAGGGTTTCCTGGAGCTTCACAGTCAAAGTGCACTTCCTAAAGGTATGCTCAGCTAAAATACAGCTGATATCTTGTATTCAGAAAGCACAGAATTATGGGCAGTTGTATTTGGACAGCTACAGCAGCCCAATATCTCATTTTGAATAGATATTTTTTGTATTTGGACAACCGACAATATACTAAATGTATTGTTGTGGGAAGGCTTCTCAAAGCACATTTGACTGTATTTGTATGCATTTCAAGCCCTTGAGCCCTTGTGTGTATGAAATCAGAACAAAGTGTATGTGTGTTTCAAGCCCTGGAGTGTACAAGCTCAGAATAGACCTGAGCCAAGCTTCATAGTGAAGTATCCAAACTCCAACCTGAACTTGGTAAGACATCAATAATGCCAGTCATTACACTTTAATAACTCTTATTATACAGAAGATGCTGACTTCCAGTTTTGGGTTCTTTCCTTTTATTTTAACCAAATGGCTGTCATTGCTTCTGCTGTAAATGTTTTAATAAAAGTTTTAAATTAAATCCAAATGTAAGTGATTATTGTAAAAGTAAAGAAGAGAATAGTGTGCATACCGACAGGTTTGAAAAGTGTTTTATGGCAATTAGAGAAATAATAGACCTGGCACTTGCTCACTAAAGCAATTATATAAGTCAGCACTAAAAATTAAAAGCACTACACCCTCACTCCCCACTGGCCCTTGTTTTCAATTAAGGATTTCCCAATATTATTCTAGCATGTCCAAAGGTCAGTTGTCAATCTCCTCTCCGGTCCAGCTGGTGAATCTGGGAATCTTGAGGCAATGTTATAACTGCCTCATGTACACAGACAACCCTCTCCTCCTCCCACATAACACAAATACTTGCGAGAGATGCAGCTATTTAGCCAAACTGGAGGCTGAGCTCTCTCAACTCAGGACTGGCAAGACCAGACAGGAGGAGAAGGCAACTACACACACCACAAAACCAGCCTCACATAATGCTACCACTCCACTGAATCAAACACATAAACACACAAAGACATACTCGGAGGCTCTGAGTAAAATTTACCTAAACAGCAGAGGCCTCCAAAGCAGACACCCAAACAACTGCTACCTCAAGACACCCCACAAGCAACACATAAACCACAAAAGCAGTGTGCAAAGCAGTCACAGCCCTTAAGGCCAAATACAACACCAAACATACTTGTCATAGGTGACTCCATAGTCAGACACACTGACGTCCCACTCACCAGGCTGAACAAGGAGAGGGTCACAGTAAGCTGCCTATCGGGCGCTAGAATCCGCCACATAACACAAGCACTGGTCACTCCACAGCAAGTACAAATATGACACAGTCATTGTCCATGCTGGTGTGAGCGACCTGAGACGTACCTCCCTGGACTGCATGAAAAGAGACATAGAGGAGCTCTCTGATTATGTAGCCCAGGCAGGTATGACCCTAACCCTGAGCAGTATCCTTCCTTCACCAAGAATGATGCCACAATATAGAGACAAGATGATCAGCTTTAACAATTGGCTTAATGTCTGGTGTCATTCAAAGGGGATCCAGTGTCTGTCTGCCTGGGATGACATGCTTGACAAGCCACGCTGCCATAAGGGACGGCTTGCACCTGTCACCCTGGGATTCCGGATATTGGCTAAGGCTCTTGCCACCCCATAGTGCCTTTTTAGGCAAGGCTCAAATTCTAAACCTACCACCCTAGAAAACAAAAATGGGAAGAAATTGAGGGTAATGCTGCTCAATGCCAGAAGTCTAAATCTCAAAATGCACGCACTCGAGGCCCTTCTCAGTATGGAGAACATCGATGTCTGTGCTGTAACTGAAACCTGGTTCAAGGCTCCTGAGAGCACCCGGCACTATTAGGTTTTACCTCATATCATGCGTTCCGGCCCCAAAACCGGACCACTCCACAAAAGGAGGGGTGTATCCATATTCATAAAGGATACTCACACCTCCAGGTTGGTGGCAACGCATGAAGCTTCGAAACCATCCAGGTGCAACTAACAATAGGCAAAACTGCTCTACAAATTGTAGCATGCTACAGGCCACCCTCTCAAACTCAGGAACCCCACACAGCCTTCCTGAAGACACTGGAGGGTATAAATGTATCTCCAAACACCATCATATTGGGTGACTTCAACTACCCGAATATAGACTGGGAACATTACTCAAGCCCTAACTTTCTAGCCCAACGGTTCCTGGAGTTCATAAATTCAAATGCCATGGAACAGCTAGTCACTGTTCCCACGAGAGGAGAAAATATACTAGATCTCATTGTCACAAACATGGGGACAAAATGCTCCACACGAAGTATATCCCTCATTGGTGAGATCTGATCATAAACTAATCTCACTGGAAATCCACATCCCGCCCCCACCCCAAACAAAAAAGACCATAGTGAAGAACTTCTCTAAAGCAAACTTCACACTACTCAAGACTGGTGTGGTATCCTTCAAGGCCCCTGAGTCAGAGGAAACCACAACCCAAGCTGCGGAAGCCCTTACAAATGCCTTCTATGAACACCTCCAGGACTGCATGGATCAGGCAATCCCAAATAAAACCAAGACTCTTTCCACAAAGGGCAAACGTCCAGTCTGGTGGACCCCAGCCATTAACTTTTAGTTATGTACTCACCATAACTTCAGATGTTTGGGATCCATCTCGCCTACATTCTGAATGATGGGTTCGGAGCCGATCCCTCGGCTCCGACTCGGCACGCTTATGCCAAAGAGCGAAGTCTCTTATTGGCTGAGCTTACTATATCCCAGGATGCACCACTGCCAGTCCCCCAGATCTAGTTTGTCCGCATACATGCACACATGCATACCCTGCTTATATAACATCGTCAGATGAAACAAGATAAAACAGTGGAGCTCAAAACCGTTCAATCTCTTCTGATCTGCAAGGCAGGGGGAAGGCGGGTGGGTATCAGGAATGTAGGCGAGATGGATCCCAAACATCTGAAGTTATGGTGAGTACATAACTAAAAGATGTTATGTGATCCTATCTCGCCTACATTCTGAATGATGGGACAGCGTCCCTAGCACCTGAATCCTGGGTGGCTCACTGGAAAACACTCCTGAGTACCGTGGAACCAAATGATGCTCGTCCTTTAGATGCCACATCCAATTTGTAGTGGGAAATGAAAGTGTGCGGGTTGGACCAAGTAGCCGCAGCACAAATTTCCGATATAGCGAGCTTGGAATGAAAGGCTATAGAAGTAGCCATAGCTCTGGTAGAATGAGCTTTGATAGATGATGTAAGATGTTTACTCAAGAAGAATAGGCCTGAGTTATGCAATCTCTGATCCATTTTGAGATTGTAGCTTTCGTGATGGTTTGGCCCAATTTATTATCTGAGAAGGACACAAACAACTGGTCTGACTTACGAAGTTGCTGAGTCCTGTCTAAATAAAAACGTAATTGCCTGTGAACATCCAATTTATGGAGGGTGTATTCTGCTTCATTAGAGAATTTCGGAAAGAAAACTGGTAGTTCTAGAGATTGTTGAAGACAGAAACTAGAGCAGACCTTTGGAACAAAGGATGGATTAGGCCTGAGTGATACTCTATCTTTGTGGAAAATCAAATACGGTGGTTTAATAGACAGGGCTTGAAGCTCTGAGACTCTTCTTGCCGAAGTAATAGCCACTAAGAATGCCGTTTTCCAAGACAGATATTTTAATTCGCATGTAGCAGCCGGTTCAAAAGGGGGAGATGTTAATGCGCGAAGCACCAAATCAAGATCCCACGGAGGTGCAGGATGAAAAACTGGTGGTCTTAACAGACTCGCACCTTTAATGAATGTTTTGCATAGTCTGCTGCTCATCAAAGGAGGATCCGTGGATTCATGGAATTTAGAGATAGCAGCTAGTTGAACTTTAATAGTTGAGACAGAAGATCCCTGATTAAACTGGGATGTTAAGAATTTCAAAACCTCTGGGACAGGAGCAGTGATAGGGTCTAAGCCCTTGAGTTGAGCCCAGATAGCAAACCTCTTCCACTTACTGAGGTACAATTTGTTAGTGGTGGGTTTGTGGGCCGAATATAAAATGTGAACAACTTCCGGGTCTAGTGTGTGACTTCTAACTAAGGTTGGAAGTGGAGGAGCCAAGCTGTCAATTTCAGAGATTGAAGGGACTGATGCCAATGTCCCGACTGATGGATTAGCAAATCCGGGATCAGGTCTAAGGTCCACGGATCATCCACTGCATGCTTTTTCAGGTAAGGAAACCATATCTGACGAGGCCAGTATGGGGCAATCAGAATCATTGAAGACCCTAGTTGAGAAGCTTTTTGAATAACTTTGGGAAGGAGTGGAATTGGAGGAAAGGCATAAAGTAGCCCTGTTGGCCAAGGTTGTGCTAGAGCATCCATGGCTGGTACTTCCTGATGTGGAATCAAGGAGAAGAACCTTTGGCACTTGGTGTTTTGTGGAGTTGCAAATAGGTCGCAGCATGGCGTCCCCCATCTCTTGAAAACCTGGGCTGCTACTGTGCGGTTTAGAGACCATTCGTGAGGAGAGAGAATTGTCCTGCTTAATTTGTCCGCCAATACATTTGACTTTCCGGGATGTGGGTCGCTACCAAGAAGCGGTTGGTAGCTACAGCCCATTCCCACACTCTCATGGCCTCTCTGCAAAGGGGATACGATCTGGTCCCTCCTTGTTTGTTCAGATACCAAACCACCGACATGTTGTCTGTGTGGATGGCGATGATGCCCTGAGGAAGAAACTTGTGTAAGGCCTGTAGGGATAGAAGTACAGCCCTCATCTCCAACACGTTGATGTGGAGAAGAGCTCGTCCGGAAGCCAGGAGCCCTGAACTAGCCTGCCCAGACAATGCCCCCACCCTATCTGGGAGGCATCTGTCGTCAGGGTAACCACTGGAGGGGGGAGAACAAAGGGTTTTCCCTGATCCAAGTTGGATGTTTGAAGCCACCAGCGAAGGTCCCTTTGCATATTTCCGTAATCATGATGTGGTGATTGAGGGAAGATCCTGAAAGGACCATTGAGTTGACAAGAGCCACTGAAGAATCCTCATGTGTAACCTTGCTAGAGGAACTAAAAGTACCGTGGCAGACATTGAGCCTAGAACCTGTAGGACCATCCTGGCTGGGGCTTTGGATCTCGAGATCAGAGCTTGAACTTGGCCCTGTAAAGTTCGGATCCTTTCGGCAGGAAGAAAGACGCGATCAATCTTGAGTCTATCTCTGCTCCTATAAACTTTATGCGCTGAGAGGGCAGCAAGACAGACTTTGACCAATTGAATGTAATCCCTAGGGAAACACCCAGGGAGATGGTGGCTTTGAGGTTGTCCATTAGTAGATGCCTGGTGGTGGCAGTCAGGAGCCAGTCGTCGAGATAGGGAAACACTTGGAATCCAAGACTCCTCAGGTGAGCCGTCACTACTGCCAAACACTTGGTGAACACCCTGGGGGCTGTGGTGAGACCAAAGGGCAGCGCACAAAATTGGTAATGACTGACTCCCAGGCTGAAGCGCAGATACCTTCTGGACGCCTGATGTATCGGTATGTGATAATAGGCGTCCTTGAGGTCTATGGAGCACATCCAAACATCCTTCTCCAACAACGGGAGAATGGATTGCAACGTGACCATTCGGAATTTGGATTTCGTGACGGATTGGTTCAGTCTGCTGAGATCCAATATTGGTCTCAGGTCCCCTGTCTTTTTTGGCACTAAAAAGAACCTGGAGTAATTTCCTGATCCGATCTGGTCTGTGGGGACCGGTTGGATGACTCCTTTTTCTAGCAGCTTTAAAGCTTCTGCGGCTGCTATTTCCCTTTGACTGGGTGGTGGGTCCGGGATTCTCTTGGACGGAGGGTGAGTATTTGAATGGGATGGTGTAACCTCCGGCAATTATCCGAAGCACCCATCTGTCCTGAGTGATTGACTCCCAGGCTTTTAGGTGCTTGGCAACACGACACCCGACTGGCTCGAGCAGCACAGCCGGGCAATCCCTCATGTCGTGTGGGAGGCTGAAGAGCCACGAAAGGACTCGCGGTCTCCAGAATTGCGGGGCCCTCTGCCGCCTCTGGGACGGCGTCTCCCTGAAAAATTTCCCCGCCCTCTGCCTCTGGACGGGAATCTTCCTGCTGTTGGGAGAAAAACTTGCGAGATTTTCGAACCACATTTTCCCCTCCTTTGGCCTTGGGGTAAGGCCGAAGGGAGTGGAATAACGGCCCCTACGGCAGATAACGTTTTCCCTCTTGCTCACAGCGGGTAAGGGTGTCTTTCACCTTGGGTCCAAACAATGAGGACCCATCAAAGGGAGCGTCGGCGAAGGAAGACTTGAAGGCCTCCGCAAACTGACACAAGCGGAGCCAGGCTTGTCTACGTAGAGCCACGCCTGTGCCTGCCGCTCTACCCGCCCGTTCGGCCGCATAGGAAATGAGCCTCATGGACGAGTTAGCAATTGACGTAAGGATAGCCAACTGAGAGCTAACGGACTGGGCTAGCTGCTCAGGTAGGTTACCCGAGAGGCAATCTGACAACTCCTTGACCAGATCCCTCTGAAGCCTGGTAAAATGTGCCAAATAATTCAGAGACCTTAAGGTAAAGGCCGCTGAAGTCAGGGTGCGCTTCCCGTACCTATCCATACTCCTAGACTCCTTATTAGGAGGATGGATGGACGTTGAAGCCTCTGCCACGTCCTGTTGTGTAGCAGATGCCACCACCATGGCATCTACAGCCACGCCTTTAGTAAGGAACTCCTTCTCGGGGGGAGCAGATAAAAATTTGTTTGGACGAGAAGGGACTGGTTCCACGGTATCCGGATGTTCCCACGCCCTTCGACAAACTAAATCCAGAAGCTCGTCGAAGGGCGGAGACACCCAGGAGGCGGAGGGCTGAGCCCCAAAGGCCTTGAGGAGCACTGATTCATCCGCAGAGGGGGGTTTGGATATCCAGCCGCCTCGTTGTTTGAGGATCTCTAAGATGTCTGTAAATGAGACATCATCCGAGGACGACTTAGGGGACCCCTCCGCATCATCCATATCAGTGTCCGATGTAATAGACTCGGGGGAGTCCACGTGCTTCCTCTTGCACGATCTCTTCCTTGGGGGTTCCTCTGAAGACAACTCCGAAGAACCCTCAGGAGGAGGGAACCCCACTGGGGGTAACCTCAGGCCTCGGGGCTCCGCTGGCTACGGACAGGGGAACTGCCAAAGACCCAGTCTCCACACCCAGGGAAGGTGCTGGTAAAACCGGAGAGATGGCCGAAGAGGATTTGGCCAAGGCACTCCTCATGGCCCTGAAAGCCGGACCCCAGAGTCCTGGGAGTGTCCGGTCTCCGAGCCATGATGGCAGACGGAAGTCCCGCGAAGCACCGAGAGGGAGGCTCGGAACCGAAAGCATAGGTCCCAAACATCACCCTCGGGTCCAGCCGAAGAAGTCCAGCGTACCAAACTCGGACCCGGGGGCCCGGGTTGGAGTAAGGGTCGGAGCCGACCCTGAGATCTCCACCGGCTCCAAGAGCACCTGCTCCGACGGAGCCAAGCAGTCGGAGGAGGAATGGCAATGGGGTGGGTCATGGTCATCGGCTCCGAAGCCAACTGGGTCGGAACCGAAACAAATTTGTGGAAGACTGGGGACTGGAACAGTCTTTGGAGCACCCTGTCTATATCAGAATCCGACATTCTCGAAGACCGAGAGGAAACAGAACGGGTTCGAGAAGACCTCTCCCTCGGCCCCAAGGGACTAGGGGACCGGCTCGAGGCGACTCGATGAGAATCGGCGCCGAGGAAACACACACCAGATTCCATCAGTGCCGAGGTAGACTTGCGCCGAGGAGGAAGTGTCTGAGCGGCGACCCTTGTCGGCTCCGAGAGCAGTGGAGCCGGCGAAGGTGACCCGCCTCGATGCCCCAGCCACCGGGTCCCAAGCCCGAGGAGGCGACACTGGAGGCATCGAGGCAGACCGTTCGACCTCGGCTCCAAGTCTTTGGAGCCGAAGGAGAGGCCTGCCTAGGTCTCTTGGCAGTCGGATCCGACGGACTGGTCGGAACCGAAGCCCTTTTCTTTTTGGCAGGAGCCGGAGAGGAAGACAAGGCTTCTTCAAAAGAGGGTTTAATTAACCCCTTGAGAATCAATTTATTTTTCCTCTCCTGGAGGACCCTTGAGGAAAAAGCGTGACATACGCTGCATGACTCCTGCAAGTGCTTTGCCCCTAAACAATATACACAAAGTAGATGGTCATCAGTAACAGACATCTTAAAAGCACATTTAGAACATTTTTTAAAGCCCGAAGGCCTAGGGGTTTGAGACATGATGTTAAACAATTTCTGACAGGAAATTTAACAACTATAGATTCGCTTGTGACAAAAAAACCCAAGGCTTACAGTAATAGTGTAAACACAACCTTAGCTGTAATAACCGGGAACTTTAAACCACTAAAAGCTTCAGTTTACAAAGGTTGACCGAAAAGGCCCTGGATTGTAAGGGGGGCCGAAACAAACTCAACCCAATCACACACAACAAATTTCACCACTCAAACGTACACAAAGGCAGCGATAGCCGTTAAAATGGCTTTTGTGATATAAAAGAGCAAAAAACTGACAGAAAAAGTAGTTAATAAAAGCTACTCAGCCCAGCCAGCTCGAGACCACGTCTTCGCAGGGAAGCGGCAAACGAGATCTGGGGGACTGGCAGTGGTGCATCCTGGGATATAGTAAGCTCAGCCAATAAGAGACTTCGCTCTTTGGCATAAGCGTGCCGAGTCGGAGCCGAGGGATCGGCTCCGAACCCATCATTCAGAATGTAGGCGAGATAGGATCACATAACATCAAACTTTACAATAAGAGGAGAAAGCTATTACATGATAGAACAAAATCCATAAAAGGGAAGTCACCCCTGATCATTATTAGTAAAAAAATACGAGCACTCATAAAATCAACTAAGGCCAATTTTGAGAGAAAAATTGCCATGGATTCAAAGGACAATCATAAGGCCTTTTTCAGCTATGTTAGGAACCTGGGTGGAAACTCACAGATATGCTCAGAATTAGTCCAAAATGATACAAAAATCACTGAACCCACAGACATTGCCAACATACTGGCAGACAGGTTCAGTGCAAACTTCACCCCTCTCCCCTAAAGGAGAGATAACTATCCCAGCCGAGTGTAGCCTCCCGGACATCTCAAATGCGCAGGTGAAAGCTGCTCTCTCTAAAGCTAAAAACACAGCATCAATGGGACCGGATGGTGTCCCCGGCTGTGTGCTACACGAGCTAAATGAGGAATTAAACCCGCACATAAGGCAGCTGTTTAATCTCAGCCTTACCACAGGATATGTGCCCAAGGAGTGGCGCACGGCAACTGTGGTCCCACTCCACAAAGGTGGTGCCTCTACGGACCCTGGTAATTACCGCCCCATAAGCTTAACAAGTCTAGTCTGCAAAGCTATGGAGAGGATCATAATGGAGCTCATAAACAAAGATATAGGGGACTTGCAGACATTGGACCCGACCCAGTTTGGCTTTGTCAAGGGAAGATCATGCCTTTTGAACTTGGTCGACTTCTTGAAATAGTCACCAAGGCCATTGATGAGGAAACGGCAGTCCATACAGCCTACCTTGACCTTGCAAAGGCTTTCGACACAATACCCCACTCGGGTATTGTAGAAAAACTTACCAGCTTAAATGTAAACCCATATGTCACAAGATGGGTTGCAAACTGGCTTAAGGACAGAACCCACAGGGTTAGAGTTGCTGGCGCTGTGTCAGACTCCAAGCCGGTCACAAGTGGTGTCCCACAGGGCTCGGTCCTTGGCCCCCTATTGTTTGGCATCTACTTCTCAGAAGTTCAGGCCAACATGAGAGGACTTTGGCTGACAAAGTTTGCAGATGACTGCAAACTGGGCGCCATAGTGGAAAGTGCATCGGACACTGATATCCTTCAGAAGGGACTCACGGAAACAGATAGCTGGTGCCAGAGCCATGGCCTGAAGTTAAACGCCAAAAAATGTATAGTCATACCCTTCGGGAAAAACAAGGTAACCCCAAGCTACCATATAGGTGGCAATCCACTAAGCACAGAAGAGGTTATCAGGGACCTGGGGACCCAGGTTGACAGTGGCCTTTCTTTTGACACTCACATTGCTAAAGTGGTTAGAAAGACCTTCTACATTGCCCACCTGATCATGAAGGGATTCACATCCAGATCTAGTGAGGTCATTGTTCCCCTGTACTCTTCACTTATCAGACCAATGATCGAGTACAATGCCCCATTCGGGATGTATCTCACCCGACATCTGCAGCAATTGGAGAGACCCCAAAAGTTCCTCACCAAAAGGATAAAGGGACTCCAAAATCTGTCATATGCTGCCAGATTGAAGAAACTCCAGCTCTATTCAGTCGCATACCGTCTGCTCAGAGGTGACATGTGCCTGACATACAAGGCCATGTCCAACCCGGAATTAATGGACATGCTCCACCTCAAAAAATCCAAATCCACCAAAACCACTAGAGCAAGCGACTTAAACCTTAGCACGGATATAAATAGGACGTGCTGGAGGGATAGATTTATCACTCAGAGACTCCCTATGCTGTGGAATAAAATCCCGGTCCATGTGAGGCAGAGCACCTCGCTGACTCTGTTCAAGAGAAATCTAGACCTGTGGATGGGAGATCGTAGGTTTACCCCGGGAATCATCTCTGGGTCACTGCTGGACAGAGGCACAACAAACTAATGGGCACAGTATTTTTTCATATAAGGGGTGGCGTAAGCCACAATAATTTGGGCTAGGCTTATAAATGCCTTAGGGCAGATAGCCTAGTATAAACCTATGAACCTATGAACCTATGAACCAAGTCATAGGAAATTGGTGTGGATGTGGCTGGATTAGCTCTAATCCGTTAACTTGGTTGGGCCCTATTTGACCATGATGTAGCACTGTTTCTGAAACATGAAATGCTTATTCATATACACTTGAAGAATAATGGGCCTGGCTGAGATTTGTGTACATTGTCCTGAGTATGTTTGACAAAGGTGTGCAAAGAGTGGAAACTTTCTTGGCTATGCCGAGGCTTTTTGCAGTCACCACCCTTTTCTGTTAAACAGAAGAGCTGAAGAAATATCCATCCTTACACTCCTAGCATGGTTTAGTAACTGCAAGAAAGAGTCATAAACTTGTGATTAACATTTGTTATCCTATGGAATGTCTGGAATCATGATGTTTGTGCATAGCTTTGCTCATTTGTATTAAAATACTTCTGCATTTAACTATGTGCAATATGCTTATGTATTTTTGGTGACTGATTATATTTGGACATTTGTAAAATTTTCTGATGTTGTGAGCCTGAGGAGTTGAAATTGGTCCTTATTTGATCAGGAGCTACAGTCATCACTATAAAAAAATTTGATAAGTGACAATATTACTTCTAGAGCTTTGTACCTTGTTTGTCAATAACAAACAGCAAACAATGACATTGACCAGTTTGACACTGAAAAATACAAAAATGATTTCACTTTCATCATCTTATTACCTTCTCTAGATAATAATCAGCAAGTGTTACAGAAATAAATGAAAACCGCAATGAATAAAAACTGTACTTGACTTTGCATAAGACTGATTAACATGCTTCTGCAATAAGCAATATGTCAAATATAATAGCCTTGTAACAATGCCTGTCGATGATTTAGATGTGCACTATGATTATGTATGTCTATACAGATTGCAGTAATAACTTTTTGACAGCATTTACATATTCTAGAGTGAGTTCATCCCTGTAGGCCTATGGCCTGATTACAGGGGAAGAGCTTGAGGCAGCATTTATACATATTAGAGGTAATCTGCTCAGGGTTTTGGAGCCATTACAGCTATGAATATTAATATATCTTTTAAGGTACTGCTATGAGAGTGGAGAAGTTATTAGGTTACTATTGCAATATGCTACAGTGAGCAGGATAGTACAGAGCTTGATTTGTTTAATAGAGAAAAGGTAACAGTAAACATTTTCCATAATTGCAACAAAGATAGAAACGGCAAGAGGCTAACATGTAGAGTATATTATTTAACATGTGTTGACCAGTAAAGTCCTTCTGGGACAGAGGCGATTTTCAGCAGAAACCTGGGTAGAAATGCTCCAGATTCATGTCTTTGGAAGGAAATCAGAGCACCCAGAGGAAACCCACAAAAATGCAGGGAGGACAAGCAGACTCTGCACAGAAGGGACCTCAGCCGAGAATCAAACCGGAAAACCTCTTGTTGTGAGGTGACAACATTAACAGCTGTACTACTGCACCACCCAATGCAGTCCAGTACTCATATCCATGTTTGGTGTCAGTAAAGATCCTGTTTCATGTTTCACCCCCACTACAATTGGTTTAAAGTATTGCACAGTGAAGACTTTAGTTTTGCTGGGCTTTTCTTATACGTTTTTAATAAGTGGTTGGTCCATATGAAATTGTACTCATTGCTTTAAATGTTATTTTGATATTTGGCCATCACATTAATGTTTTGGGCTTCAGGCTTATTTATAAGTTCAATGTATCTTAATATGGCCAGACATTCCACATATAATATCCTAACAAGCCCAGACAAGGTGGTAAATGTGACATGCCTGCAGCTAATGGGGTTTGGCTTTATTTCTCAAAATGCACCAATAGAAACTTAAAAAGTGAAAGTAATATGTCATGGGCATCCAGAAGCCATGTAGCTGAACTTCAGTTGTGTCCTTAAGGGGTCATTTGCATGTAACCCTTGGACCTCCCACTACAGGAGGTTTAAGGTACAAGACAGTGCAGACTTTTCCAAGGATTCATAAACATCACTGCTGCAAGCCATAAGGGCAGTGGTTAAAAAAGCCCTGTTACTATGCTGCAGTGATTTGCAGTTCAGATATACATTAATCGTAATGAGGAAATACCTCATTATGAGCTAATTTGCATTTCTCTGAATCACAGTTAACTACCACAGAATGCAGATTAGCACTTGCTGCAGGAGGCTACTGTGTTGGCAGCCACATCGTGTAAGCAGAGGAACCCCAGTCATCTACTTTTCCATACACAAAACATGCACACACACACACACACACACACACACACACACACACACACACACACACACACACACACACACACACACACACACACACACAGACCGCAGACCTGTTCCTGTGTTGTCTGAGTTTCCCTAGCATCTCCTTTTTTCATTCCCTGGAAAATCATGGATGATTATAGCACACCATTAATGCCAGACATTTAAGTTTCAAACTTCATACCCTTCAGAAAATGGATGCAATGGCAAAAATTGTTATCCTAGCTACTGTCTCTTTTTGTGCTATGAGGTTTAGAGGTACGCTTACTGTTTCCTGTTCCTCTCCCTTGTAGATCACCCCCATGTTGTATGCATTGCATAATGCACCTTAAAAAATGACAGCTGGGCTAATGTCTCAGTTAGCACTGAAGTTAGATGCAGGGTTTTTTGTGTGTCAAGGGTATACTGTTCAAATTCTATTGTACTTTGTTTTTTTTTTTAGTTATGTTTTTACATTCCACTGTAGTGTCTAATCACAGGGAAGAGGACTAATATCTACCACATATTGGAGTCGGGTACGGGATTTGAATCCTTTTTAGGGCCTTTTAATGCATGCTACTTACCCCTTATTTTCACTTTTTGTTCAACCTTACTGGATTTTGTAACACCCTGTATATATATATATATATATATATATATATATATATATATATATATATATATTTATATATATAGTTTAGGTGGATTGGACACACAAAATTGGTCATAGGTGCGAGTATGTGTATGTTTGTAGTATGGAGTTACTCTTACTAGAAGTATAGTTCAATTTCAACTATATGCAATAATAGTTTCATAGGTCAGTACTAGGCTAACTCACCTTGTGGGACATTTTAAGCCTAGCCAATTATCCCATTTGAGAATCCAACCATGCACCTTGTGTTTATAAGGCAAACACCTTAACCATTATGCCAAACCCAAACCCCCATAATTGTGCTTCAGGCAATATGGCTTAAAGTAGAAAATTCTGATCCATAAATTCAGCTTATCCTTCACTTGCGTGGATTAGCTGATAAGTCTGAACTGGTACTCGGTATTGCATTCCTGTATGTTGCTGATGAAAAGGACTTTAACTTTTTCTTTTCCTGGTTGAGGAAAAAATAGCACTTTGAAAAAAATATCCTTAAACTAGAAAGCATTTGGCATTGCTCATTACAAGTGTACAAAGTCTTACAGAGCGATAGAATATTAGCTTATGTTTCTTAGTTGAAGAATGGAGGTAAAGAGCTGGGATTTCAATAAATGCCTGGTTCTCTAATTAGAGAGTAATCTGTGTTATGAGAAAGGATGAGACAATAGGTGGACTAAAAATAGAAACAGACCTACTACTATTATTAGTTGCGTACATCTTTAGATCAAGTGAAATGACTGGTACAAAGATAAAAAGATAAAGAAAAGAATGTGTAAAATGCGAAATGAAAGTCTCATGATACAAAAGTGGGAAAAAGTCAGGATGTGCTAAAAAGTGATGCATATGAAAAACAGTGCCATGTGAGAAAAATTAACTGTGGTAAAAATTTATATTTCTGATCTGTTTGAAAATGGAAAACAATTGTATTCAAAACAGTATGAAGAAACAACTATGACCAAATGAGAATGGCATGGATAAAAAAATAATATTTCTCTGTTGTCTGTAAATGGAAAACAAGCTTGTTCAAAAGGGCAATACCAAAAACAATTCTGATTTGATGGAAATGGTATAATACGTTGAAGTCTAAACAATGTATTAGAAGGAGAAATTTAATGAATAAAATGTTGAATTCAAACAAGACACATACAGGCTAATACTGTATCAGAAAATGAAACATCAAGGCTAAATGTCTATGAATAGGGGATTGTGTGTATATTGCTAAGATGTTCTTGCCCTTCCAATCATCAATATTTATTTTGAAGAATGTTAGGGTGTCACTCTAGTTGACATAAAGGGCAGTTTACTCTTGAGGTGGGATAAATGCTGGACAATGAATCTGACTTTCTTGAATTTCATTTCTACAAATAGTATGGAATTCTAATGCTGTGGCAGGAATGGACCCCATTCATGAGTTAAGGTATGATTAGAGATCATGAAATTAGTATTGCTTTAGTTTTTGATATTTGTCAGATGTGCTTTTGTCATCACCCACAATGTTTCTAGACATACCTCCTTCTGCATTTCATACGGGATTTCATGTATTGGTAGCATATTTAAATATATTTAAACATTATTGTTATTAGACCTGATTGTTGCACTGCTGTTGGAACTGTCTGAGTACCTTTGTTCTGCATTTCTCTAGTTTGTACTTGAAGTCCTTGAATTTCATGACTGTTTGTCTTTCATTATACATATATATATATATATATATATATATAGAGAGAGAGAGAGAGAGAGAGAGGAGGAGTCTATAAGTGCTGGGTATAGCCATTTCAGTGATTAATGTCACTTTTGTCCTTTTTTTCTTGGACTAGCTGTTTTTTTTTTCTGTTGATATTGGATGATCACTTGTAATCAGAGCTTCATCATTATCTACATTGCATTATGGTTCATGTTTCCAGTGCTTCTCAATTACTTGTATATTGTAACATTTGCATAAGCCCCAATGCAACAGTTGCCATATTGCTGTCCCTCTCAGTACATAGATCTTCAGCCATAAGTGCATCACAACCAGCCAAGAAATGCACAGCTGTTTCCAGTTCAGTTTTACGGAACCTGTGTTTATCTGTTTCTCACACATTTTCAATGCATTTTGTAAACAGAGTACATAGCCATCTCTCCTGAGTTGCCATTATTAGCCTTTCATCTTTTGTTTTAACTTCTCCCTTCCTTTACTATCCATGCATCAAATCTTTATCAGCTTGTGATTGCTCAATGCATTTTCAATATGTGTCATTATAATTGTGATATTTTCATTTTTCTTTCCTTTTCTTATATTCTTTCATTTGTATTTTTAAATTTTCTGATGATGCCTGATTCTTTTCGATTACTGGTTTGAGTTCCATTCCAACTCTGCTCCAAAATGCTTCTGCTAAACTAAGCGACAGTGTCATCTTAGACTTCTATTCTTTATGCTTTAGAAAGAACATTTGCTAATTTTGGATCTGATGAGATCAACAAATATGTTCATAATCCCACAACTGCAGACTATATGTACAGTCAAATTTGAGTAGGCTGATCCCCTCCTTCAGAGTGAAGGATATATAATCTTAGTATGCACTGTATTTTATTTATCATTTTATAAGCATAAAGCATTTTTCTTGTTTTCTTTTCCAAACGATTCAATGCTGTTTTCTTTTTTTTTTTTTGGGGGGGGGGGGGGCAATCAATCAAAGCAAAGCTGTAAGTAAGAGCAGGAACACCAAAATGATTTATAGCTGGAACTTTATTCTTAGATGTCAAGACATTTTTCAGTATTAACTTTAATATTTTTAAATATTTATTTCTCAGCTTTGTTCTTATATGTTCGGGTTTTATTGCTGACCCTTCACTGATTCTCAGATATTTATATATACCCTCATATTCAAGTTCCTTTATATCACATTCCTGAGCCAGGCTGATATTTTCTTGGTACTGCAGCTTTCCTGTAGTACGTGTTGATCAAAACCAAATGCCATTCTTATGTCATCTGAAAAGGTTTTAACTATTTGCTTCCAAGATGCTTCATCTGATAAGCTATAACATTTTAAATCATCTGCAAAAAGTATGTGAGATTTCTTTAAGCAAGGTTGGTTTCTGAAAGTTAACTGTAACCATAGCCTATAGCCAGTTTAGCATGACAAAACAGCAGTAGTGACAAAGGCTCAGCCTGTAATACACGCATTGCAGTTTGTGTCCCTTGGATAATAATGCACCCTTTTAATGTCTCAGCTATAAAGGTGTTCAACACTGTTTCATAGTCACCACAATGATAATGATCAATGTAGGGTGCATTTTATAGAAATGTAAGCATTTCATAATCCATGATCAAGATCTGATCCAGATTCATAAACATTTCTACCAGTGGTAAGCCCTTTTTACTGCTGGCTGTTACTGCAGTGCTTATCTCAAAGAGATGCAACACAGTGGCTACCTGTCTCTCTAGGCTGCCACAAAGGTTAATGAAGCACTCTGGGGAAGTGGCATATGGTAATTAAGAATGTGCTCTTTCCCCCAGAATGCCAATAGTGAGGCCTTTACTCAAAAGAACGATTCATAGAACCACTTGGTTGCATAAATACTTAGCATTAGCAGTGGTATTTCATTTGGCCAAAAGCACACAGTCACCATTAATTTCAATGACTGAAATCATATTAGAGGTAAATGATAGAGGCTTTAGCAGATAGTTAGTGATGGGTGATTTATACATATATGTATGTAGGTGGTTACATGTGTGAGTGCATGTAGAGGTAAGAGAGATTTCAGGTGTGCTTGTTTGTCTTTGTGTGTATGAGTGCGCGCTCTTGTGGTAGTATGACTGTTTGTTTTGTGTGTGTGTGCGTGTGTGTGTGTGTGTGTGTGTGTGTGTGTGTGTGTGTGTGTGTGTGCATGTGCGTGCATGCCTGGGTGATCACAATAGGGGATTAGTTAAGGGAGAGATAGCATAGGTGTGCATGTGTTACTAGTGAAAGAGTAAGAGCTTGTGTGAGTACAGTCAGGAGAAACACTAGATATGAGGGAATATTTCCATATATTATTTTAAGCCACTTAAAAAGTTAATAGATTTAGAGGTCTTATATCTGGATGCATTTACAGTACAATAATACAGTAAACTCTCAGTTAACTGGCACCCATGGGGATTGGTATATGCTGGATAACTGTTGTTTCTAGTTGTTTGAGAGTTAGTATTAAAATAGGCCTGACTAATACTGTACCCTATACTATCTGAGGGTCTATATTAAATGCTCAAAGGGACGTTCCATTGAATGCCTCTTCACTGACACATAATCAACGACCTCACTAAACTGTGAATGGTCAAAAGACTGATTTCTTTCCTTGGAAAAGAAATCGCTTGCACTAAAAACCCATACACACCATTTCAAACATAACAAAGTAGGGGGCTTCACCCACCACACCCCCAACTAAATATACCAACTCTGACATTGCACTGCAGTGGGGTAAAAGGCAACGTCATGGCTCAGGCCAAGCTGACCTGAGCCTTTGCTATGTTTGGATTTCGGTCTATATGTGCCGGCAAAATGGCATTTGCTGTAATGCCCTTTCACTGATCTAATATACACCCCTGTCTGTTTGGTTTGACTTGTTCTCAGGTTGGGCAGAGAGGAAATTCATCCTTTTTAAAACTCTAAAACTTAAAAAACATAAGGTATGTTTATGCTGGGGAATACAAAAATTGCAAAACATGAAATTTGTACTGTATTTCTTTGATATCTTTTTTTTTGCTGGTTGCTTTAGAGTGCCTGTTGCTTGAGTTTCAGTTAACTGAGAGTTTACTGCAAGTATGGAACTTTAATGTCTGGCTTTACTGATTCACTGTAAGAATTTGTGATGTATGGAGGCTATATTCAAAACTTCCAGTCAAAGCTGGATGGGGGTACACCAGACAACACCAGGAAACCTTTATAAATATTACCCTCATGCATTTCACATATTATAAAGCAACAGATCTAAGAATTAAACTCTAATGATAGGCATTATTGACTAACTGTAATCACAGGTGAGTTACAAGGGAAAGAAAAAATAAGAGAAAACATTAAGGATACATCGGGGATATTCTGTAAACTCAGGAACAAGAAAGATGTATGTTGGTATGCGTGCATGCATGTGTGTGTGTGTGTGTGTGTGTGTGTGTGTGTGTGTGTGTGTGTGTGTGTGTGTGTGTGTGTGTGTGTGTGTGTGTGTGTGTGTGTGTGTGTGTGTGTGTGTGTGTGTGTGTGTGTGTGTGTGTGTGTGTATTTGGATGTGTATATGTGCATGGGGAATGAATGAGAGGGTATATTTATCTAACAAGATGCACTGGCCACCAGTGGTGGTTACCACAAGGGCATGAGAAAAGGGCCTGTTAGTGATTCAGACATATGCAAGTTAGCTGAGAAATTAGGTCTTTACTCAGTATAGCTAATGTGTCTCTAAATCATTGGATTCCACAAGTATGGTAACAGGCCTTTTTTGCTTAGTCTTACTGGTCATGGCCAGGTCAGTCTCTGAATCCTGTCTCATGAGGGTGGGAATCTTTTAAATGTTTTTTGTAATCCTTCCATGCCATGTTTATATACTTTCATTTTAGTCCATCCAGTGTGTTTTATTTATAAGATGGTGGAGATTCAAATACTTAGGTCTAATATTTCCGGAGCTGTTTGTGCTGCCCATATGCAAGAGATCAAGAAGGTTTGGTTGTAAAATACAAGACAGAGATCTCCATATATAAGAGTCTTTAAGAGAGTGAGTACAGAGATATGGTTTTGTACCTGTCTTTGTAGCCTAGGGTATTGAGACAAGCAATCCTTCGAGTTAGGAACCTCCAACGTCTTTGTAGCTGTATAAGATATCCGGATGGGTACATATCAAAGGGATGACTTTGCTTTACAAATGGTCTAATTAGCAGTGGTGGCTGGTGACTTCAAATCAAAGGGGTGCTGCAGGAGACAGCTGAATGGGTGGGGTCAATGGAAAGGGGTGTGGTCAACTAGATAGGGGAGGGGCTATGCTCAAAACCACAAAAACTAACTTTAATTAAATATGCTGCCCTGGGTGCCAAACCATCATTATGAGAGTCTAATCAAGACAAAAAAAAGTGTAGAAGGATACAAATATTTCAATGCATTGTCTGCATGACAGCTTACTTAATATCTAGATGGAAACAAAAAGGTTGTGAGGCATGAAAAAATAAATTACTTTTTAAATACATTAGTGGAATGCCAGTCAAAATCAAGTATAAGAAAAACAGGCAGCACTCAACTCAAACCACTTCTCCTTGCACTGCAGTTCTAATTATAATTTATATTCAGCTTTATTAAAGTACCAAGTAACATGCTGAAAGTAGCAATCTCTGTGATGCCCCCACTTGTAAAAATGTTTCTTATTCAAAAAAGACCTGCTGCCTAACAACTATCTACTTGTTTCATGGGGAAAACATGATTAAGGTAAAAAATGAAAAGCAAACAAGAAGCAAGCTGAAGATACATTGCTTAAAGGATTACTGTACAGGTTATGGACTACACATGATTGGCATTCTGTTTAGTTTATGGGTAAAGCCCTCAGAGATGACTGGAAGTCTCCAACAAGTGTGATGAGCTTCTTAAAATAATGTAATCCTGTCCTTCATTACAAATACTGTCATATGTATTTCAATACCCAAGGTTTATACATTACCTAGTTAAGTATTCTCTGCATGGCAACAACAGAAAGGCTTTCAATGTTGGCATTTTTTAACAGTATGCTTATTAAAGCTTACTTGCATCTTACAATCTCAGACAAGTGTACCTGATGGTCATTAAAGCATTGCTACTTAAACACAGAGCAACAGGCACTTTGAGTAATAAGCATAAATCAACAGTACAAAAATATGACAGAAACCAGACCATTCTGCAAAATCAAGGACAGATGAAAGGCCACTGTAGTACTTGTGTCTACCTTGGATGGGGGGATACTCTGCACATTTACACTGCATAACTGCTCTTTGCCTTGTTTGGACACATCAAGAGTCACTACATGGGGGAGTGGGTGCAACAAGTTTGTCACAATTTAAAATGTCTCTGGCTGACTGTGATGGCCCTGACACATTTGTTATACCTCTCAACTTCAGAGCAAGAAATCTGGACAAAGCCATACATAGAAGTGGGACAAAGGCCCAAAAATAAGGACAATTTTTAAATATTGCTCTTATAAACTTAGAAAGATAATAGAACAGTAGATCTTGCATTAGTATGCATTTTCTGAAGGGTATGAAATCTGAAACTCAAATGTCTGTCATTATTTTCTAACTTTGGTCTTTAATGATTTGCCACTAATTTGCCAAAAAAAAACACAATTTTATGAAAAATGAACCAAAAATGTGATGCAAAAATATAAAACAGCCACACAATACAGCTGGGAACCTGTCAAAGAAGGGACACCTTTTTAATATTAGTACTGCTAACTTGAGCAGCTGACAAAATAAAATAATCTACATGCATTTCTGAAATAAAAGTAATCTATAACTCTGATTATTACAGTTATTTATTAATTGTAAACCCTCCATGTTTTCTTCCAAAATTGCTATTTTGCGGAGGGATTATTAGGGGAAGAGCAACATTTTGAGCCAAAATCAGGGATAGTTGAGAGGTTTGGCTATGTCTAATTCTATAAAGCAATTTATTTGCATGTACCTCTCAACCTGTTAATGCAATAAATCTGGACAAGGCCAAATATATTGGGGGAACATATAAAGAGTACAAAAATTGCTATTGTATAAACTGAGACAGTTGATAGAATAACAGGTCTTACTTTAGCATGCATTTTTCTGAAGGTTATGAAGTCTGAAACTCAGTGCGTCATTATTTAGTGACTTAATTCCTAAATGATTTGCCAGAAAACCACAAATTTTATGAGGAACAAACCAAAAATAAGAAGCAAAAATCTATTCATTCTGTGAAAATCTGGACAGTTGGGAGGTATAGTTCAGCTGGGGCTGTCTTTGAATTTGCTGCCCTTCCCCCTCACAAAATCATGATCGAATGGAGCCCTCCCCCCTGCAGCCATTCCAATGATCCATTACTTGGCTGTTTCACTCCAATTACCATAAACACTAATGTGCATACTGCTTTACTTCTATGATGATTTGGACTTCATTTGAAAGTTTTATTTTGCATTTTACAGCACAAACACTAAGACATCTGCTAAACAAAGCAATGCAGTCTCACAATGAAAACAGACTTAGCATTAAAACTTCTCTGCCCTTGAAACTCTCATTCATTGAAACAGCATTGAAACCCACATTCAAAGAAAATACATTTTGCCAGTGGCAGATAAAGATTAACTTTGGGCTGTTTTCAAATCGTAGGCCCCTTACACATGAAACATACATGTGGTCTTCGATACACCTTCCTGATTGTACTAAATTATATTCCTTGTACAATACAGTACAGTTGTTAGAGGGCGTTTTAAATTGATTGTTTTGAACATTTTTCCAGTAAACAATGAAACAAAACGCATGCACCAATAATGACAAAACTGCCCAATTCAGAACATTTTTCCAGTAAACAATGAAACAAAGTACATGCACTGATAATGACAAAACTGCCCAGTTCAGAACATTTCCATCATAAAAGTCTACTCAAACTTTTACAGTCCACCATTATCAGTAAATATGCACAATCTCTGAAGTAAAAGTCATCTAAATAAATCCACATTAAAGAAATCTGTAACTAATGAAGAGGTTGCTGCTAGAAAACACCTTTATATTTCATGTTTTCATCAAAAAATAGTGTCTGTTGCCCCTGAAGAATAAATTGCCTATATTACATTAAAAAATGATAAGCTAGTAATATTGCAATAGGAAATGGATGGCAAGCTGATAACAGGCTCATAGTTAGTATCTTTGCCAAAGAGGACATTTTCAGTATGGCAGCATCCACCCCTTGTGGGAGTAGAACCCACAGCCTTCTACATCAAAAGGAAATGAACAACCTGTTGTGCTATTAATAACACAAACAGACTCAGCATAAAAACCATGAATCTTCTCTTCCCCTACAGCTCTCAGCTCCTTGTAAAATCTACTCAATACTCAACTGCATCTCAACTTTACAGCACAAGAAATCTGGAAAAAGCCAAAATGTATGGGGGGGGGGTTCAAAAGCCCAAAAACCAGGGACACATTAAACATTGCTTGTATAATTATTTATTATTTATTTATTTATTTTATTTTACATTTGTTAACCGGGCTGGTCTAGCTGGATACATATCCGTTTTCAGTAGAGGCCCGAGGAGAAAAGCTCCAATACAAAATGGAAGTACATGTTTAAATTACAAAATTCAAAGTATAGTTACTACAAAGAGAATATAGATTACATATGCAGGAATGAAAAATTACATAGATGTTATATAAGACAAGGACAGACAGGAAGTTATACACAAAACATTGATTTTGTTATATTACTGGAAAATAGACTGAAATCGGAGAATCTTCCTAAATTGTTATAAGGAAAGAGAGATTTTAGAGATCTGCAATTAGGGAAATGGGCTAGGGATATGGGACTAGAAGGTATGAGATATGTAGTTGTTAGAATAAAATGCTGTGTTACCACCATACATTTTACTGCCAAGGTCCCTGTGCAAAACAGTCAGAGCAACATACCACTACGCCAAATCAGCTGCTTTGTGAAAGAGAGGAAGACTGAAACTTAAATGGCTATCATTTAGTGAATTCAGTTCTCACCATAGCTGTCAACCTCTTAGCACAAATCACCTGGACAAACCCAGTAATCATGGAATACAGCCCTCTAAAACATATTCAGCTCTTGCCATAGCTGTCAACCTTAGCACAAAAAACATGGACAAAGCCAATAATGGGGGAATACAGTCCCAAAAATAGGGACAAATTTCAAATATTCATCTTATAAACTTAGAAAATTGCTAGAATAAAAGGTTTTGTGTTACCATGTTTTTCTGAAGAATATGAAGTCTGAAATTCAAATGCCTGTCAATTTTACTTCTGATGGAACAAAAACAATTTTCAGCAGAGGACCAGGGAGAAATACTGCAGACACATGTCTTTGTAAAATGGCAGGACACCAGAGCAAACCCACACAAACACAGGGAGAAGATGCTGACTCTACACAGAAAGCACCCCAACCAAGAATCAAACCAGAAAACCTATAGTTGTAAGGCAACAATACTACCACTGCACCATCAAATATTTAAGGAGTTAAACATTTAGAAACCTGAAGTCTGAAATTCAAATGCCTGTCAATTTTATTTAACATTTGTTAACCAGGACAGTCTGACTTGGAACAAAAAAAAACAATTTTCAGCAGAGGCCCAGGAAGAAATAATGCAGAGTGCAGACACATGCCTTTGTAACATGGGAGGACACAAAAGCAAACCTACACAAATACAGGGAGAAGATGCAGACCCCACGCCAGCCAAGAATCAAACCTGAGAACTTATAGTTGTGAGGCAACAATGCTACCACTGGACCATCAAATAACTAAACATTGATGCATTTAGAAACAACAGATATTATGAGGAACAGAACAGATCAAATATGAGGCAAAAATCTGCAAATTTTTTTACAAGTAGTGGTGGGTAGGGAATTCAGGCCCTTAACACCTGCAGACAAGGTACAGGGTTCAAGCCTGAGGTATTCCCTACCACACCACCGTGAGTTTGCTCTAGCCACCAGTATATAGTAACTGGGGCATTACACACACACACACACACACACACACACACACACACACACACACACACTGCTTACCTTGCCACCGATAGTCAAAACTGTCCCTTTGCCACTGCAAGTGGTCCATCCCAAACAGCTGAGCATCCCTATACCTTGTGATTGATCCAGCCTGCTGCTACGGTCTGGAGTGCCTCCATTCCATGACATAATCACCGCACAGACTACTGGGCATCTTGGGGCCGAGATGCCTATCTAGACTGCCGAGAAAGCAGTCTGACTGTGTTCCCATGTATGTTAGAGTGTGTGCGCATGTGCAGACTTCCAGGAATTTTCGTTGCTTGTTTTTGTGTTTCTCAGCTTTATTTTTCATTTGTTTTTTAGGTGGGAGGGCTGCAGTCCTGCAGTCCTATAGCACGAGCTGCCCCTGCTAATAAGAGCAGAGATCAGGGGACATGATAAATTCTTTAGGTCTACATGGGATATTTTAAGATACCAGTTGGATTTCCTGAAGACTGCTTCTGCTTGGTGGACAAAGGAGAAGGAGTTATTTACTAAAGTACAAAAATCATTTACTACCTTACTAGCTTGAAGTAGGTCACTGCCTATACTGTAAGTTGAGGATGAAAGTATTTTTTTAAAAAATAACACAATACTGCACCTTTTTGCATTTGATTTTAACCATTTTCAGTGTACCATTAATTTGGAAGGATTTATTATTTCTGTAGTGATACCATGCCAACAGCTGATCAGACAACAAAACCCAGACTGCACTCATCATCAGACTTAATTAGTCATAGGCCTGCATTATGGCCTGGAGGTCAGGAAGGTATATGCCAAAAAGGAGGGTTCAGTTTACTGATCCCTGAGGTACACTGCTAGTTGCCTCCTTACTTTCTGAGGAGGTACCTGCCTATTTAAGTTCTATCCCTCTACCGGTTTGGTGTCAACCTTACCATTTAAGCACCTACATTTAGGTGTCTTAGCTTCTTTACAATACTAGAATGGTATTTGGAGATGAATTGTCTATATTCATTGAGGCAGTGAACTGGACTGGACTGAATGACCACTACTGCTGCTTCTATCACTTTCTCAAACAAGCTTACTAAATTAAGTAGACATGACCTCCATTTCACATGACTGTAAGGTTTTTTTTGTTTGTTTTTTTTGGGTATCATAGATTATGAAGTCAGATATTATGCATTCCATGCCCTTAGAAATTGGACTAGTTAATCTGATAGGTTTATAGCTCCCAGGATGTGGGCATCAATGTAGCGGTTTTCTGTATTTAAAAAAAAAAAAACTCTATGACTAAGCTTACATTGAACAAGTTCTGGGGGAAACCAGGGGGTATATTTGGCACTGCTTTTTTAGGCATTGAGGTAGACTGTCTGGGCCAGTAGAAATGGCACTCTTGTTTTTGAGAGCATAGCTAGGACATCTTTCTTGATGGTTGAAGGGATTGTGATGTATTTGGTAATTTGTTTAATTTTTATGACTGTTTCTGAGGTAAAATTGCCACTAAATTTATTTGCAAGCAAGTTAGTAATGTCTTCCAGGTCAGAATAGTACTTGGAATTATTTCTTAAATTTTCTATAAAAATAAAGAAGGATTTATAATTATATTTGGCTTTAAATGCTAGTTTCAATTTTTGTTTGGCTTTGCTATTCCCAGTTGTAGCTTTGGATAGATTTAGATTTCTTGTAGAACTTCAGAAGTATGTTTCCTTCCACTATAGAGTTTATTTATAGTGGTGGGTTATTAGGGTGAATTGTTTTTGAGTTTAGCATTATTTTGTATGATGTGTATGGTTTGCATGTTAGGGGCACAATAGGTAGCACACTAGTGATTGCTGCAGATGGCTGAAGGTTCTCTTCCCATAATAGGTACATTAACTGGTGACACTGCACTGCAGCATAAGGGTGGTGTTGCACTCCTGACTGTATAGTTGCTTGGATGAGAAGTTAAACTGAGTTTCCATCTGCTTGAGTTGGTAGTAGCTCAGGTGGATGTAAAAGGTCTCACAAAACTTATCAAACAGAGTAGGGGTTGCTTTATTATATAAATATTTCCATCTTTCTTTCATTATTTACACATTCATTATATTTATACTTTATATCTCACTTTTACATTGCAATAAAACTGTTTGCATGTCTATTTTCCTAAACACATATAAAACTCAATTATCCTTCATGCTTCCACCATAGGTATTTCTTTATATTACATATTACTCCCACATCATTTTTTTGGTATACAGCAATATTTTACATCATTTCCATGAACACCAAATAGCAATTAATACAATTTTATTCCATTTTTCACTTTCTTTTCCACTCCTAGCCTTATATTTCCCATACAGCACCATGTTCTATATCAATGTTTTTAAATTCTTTCCAGTCATAAACATCTTTGACTAATGTCCAAAAACCTAAATTTTTCTTACAATCCAAAATACAATGTTGTGATTTATCTTCAGTATTAGAACTTCTACACATTATTTGTTCTATCATTTTATATTTCATATCACTTTCACTGGCAGTTTGTCTAGTAATAAACACCACAGACAATAACTTGCTTCAAAAAAGATACAAATCATTCCTACCCTTTCCTTAATACTTTCCTGTATTGACCCCCCCATTTTAGAAGGATCCATATAATAGTTTGCTTTCATTGTTTTTGTATACCCTTTTTTCTTTGCCATACGTATTTCATTTGCATCAGTTTCCATGTCTTTCTTTTACTTTCATATCCCTTCTCTTCTAAATCTTTTTTTTTTTCTATTTTCGTTTTCTTACCTCCACCCATCTAAGAAACTTCCAAGTATTATCTTTTTTCAAACACTTTTTTACACCAAAATTAAATTTGTTGATGGTAAGAAAACAACTGGATATATTAAATCTAAGCCACTTTTTATTTTACATTATAAACTATCCCTCTTCTGACTGGATTCAACCTTGTTCCCTAAAGAAAACCAAAACAGTTATTTGACAACACAATTTCTATGGAACTTGAAAACATGTATATACCACCTAAATATGATAGCTTAACAAAAAATATGTGTTTAACATATATACCCTTTTGCTTCAAGACAACAGAATCACCCTTCACCAATCTGACAACTTTCATATAATTTAGATCTTCTCTCCATTGTTCTATTATAGCAATAACCCACGCCTGGGTGTGGGTAATGCTAAATTTACCCACGGTTGGCGTGGTTTGGTCCCGAGGGCGAAGCCCGAGGACCAACAAAGCCAACCGTGGTAAATTAGCATTACCCACACCCAGAAGTGGGCTATTGCTATTATACCATGACATTATTTAAGAAAAGAAACTATTACTTTTCTTAAATAATGGCATAGTATAATGCCTGTTTACTGCCCTTCCGCAGATGTCTGGCATCCGCGTCAGTTCTGATGTACTGCGCCTGCGCAGTACATCAGAGTTGAGCAAAAGCGAGAAAGCAAGATCTCCGTTGCTTTTTAGTGTTTCGCTATGTTAAATGAGTTTAACATGGCGAGACAGTTTAAAATAAGCAGCGGACATCTCCGTTTTATTTTAAAACTGTCTCGCTATGTTAAACTCATTTAACATAGCGAACATAAAAAACGGAGATCTTGCTTTCTCCGTTGCTTTTAAACACTGTCTCGCTATGTTAAATGGGTTTAACATGCGAGACAGCTTTAAAATAAGCAACGGAGATCTCCGTTGCTTATTTTAGCTGTCTCGCTATGTTAAACCCATTTAACATAGCGAGACAGTGTCATCGAGTTATACTAATGGAAAAAAGTCCGGGCGACCGGACCTTTTTCCATTAGTATAACTCGATTTACAACAGGCACGCTGGCCAATCAGCGTGCATGTTTTGGGGGGATCATGGTATAATACTTTTTATTCCCTTCCAGGAACATCAGTTTCATTTCTGTAAAAACAAATTCCTGCCTTTCTTAACACATTACCAAACCTCTTATTTTACTTATTTAAATTGTAATCCTACTCTACCTAAAATGTGTTCTGTTCTGTAAATTATCTCTTTCATCCAAAATTTGACTACCAAGACCAAATCATCAACGTAGGTTAACATTAATGGTAACTTTATCCCATCCTTAACTTTTGTCTCTACCATCATCTAAGTCTGAGCTACAAATTTGTATAACTGCATTCATTACCATCACAAACAGCCATATGCTCAAAAGATAACCCTGCTTAACTCCTCTTCTCTGTCTTAGCTTTTTTTTTTCCTGCTGATACAATCATCATCATGGACACACAAAACGTTTCATAAATTGTTTACACTGTCCTTCTGATTTTTTCTCCTACCTCATATTCTTTTAAAATGTTCAACAATTCTTCATGATCAATGGTATCAAATGCCTTGGGTCTACTTCACATTGTCGTAAGCTGACAATATTGAGTCTGATATTGTCAGCATGACAATATCGAAAGTGAAGAACAATGTGCAAGTAAACGGAAATCTCCGTAAGGGGAGATTTCTGTTTACCTCAATGTAGTGCGGTCTCGGAGTTGGTATATTTAAGTAGGGGGTGTGGGGGTGCTGGGGGACGTGCTCCCCTGCCTACGCCATTTAGTTTTTTTTTAATTTTTTTTTCGATAATGTGATATAGAAGCAATGCCTTAGCCTCACCACATACTGCTACTTTTCCTTCTCCTTCCCTTATCTATATACTCAGCCACTTCTTTAACCATCATTAGTATTTCACTTACTTTTTTACCTTTAACCCCATATATCCCTTCTTCCAAATCTTCTTTTATGATACCCATCATTAATTTCTGAATAATTTTCATATTTTTTAATAATCAGTATTTCCCAATATAAAAAGTGTCAAGTTTTACATTTCTTTCCTTTCCACTTTTTTCCACATACATTTTATAACACCCTTTTTTACCTTCCTCTGTCCATTCATTCCATATTTAAAGGGGAAAAACATGCTTTTCATCATCTGACATTCTTTATAAAAACTATACCCTAATAATTCCATCTTGGTGTGGATTCTTCTTTACCTTGTTATACAACACCCTTTAACTCTTACTTAGGTTCATAGGTTAGTACTAGGCTATCGGCCCTAGGGCTTATACAAGCCTAGCCATAATAATTCAATGACTATTTCCTCCCACACTATTTACTTCCTGGACCCCTGTCTGGCAGGGTGACTGACATGAGCCCTGGGGTGAATTTCCTTTCTCCCTTCCAATCGTCAAGGTTCCTTTTGAAGAGGGCCAAAGAGGCGCTCTGCTTGACATGTATGGGCAGTCTATTCCAGAGTCTGGGGAGTCTCTGGGTCAGAAACTTATCCCTCCAGCATATTTTGTTTATTGTGATGACAAGGTTTAGATCCCTGGAACATGTTGCTCTGATGAATTGGGATTTCTTTAAGTATAGCATGTCCAACAGCTCGGGTTTGACATGGCCTTGTATGTTAAGCAGAGATCGCCTCTAAGTAGACGATATGCAACAGAGTATAGCTGGAGTTTTTTAAGGCGGTCAGCATAAGGAATCTGCTTTAGGCCTGTGATTCTTTTAGTGGGGTATTTCTGTGGCCTTTCCAGTTGTTGCAGTTGCCTTGAGTGGTACATACCAAATGGGGCATTGTATTCTATAATGGGTCTAATGAGGGATGAGTACAGTGGGACAATGACCTCCTTTTTTCTGGATAAAAAGCCCATAGTGATGAGGTGTGCCACATAGAAGGATTTTCTGACTGTTGTGGTGATGTGATTATCAAAGGTGAGACCACTGTCCACCTGTGCCCCTAAGTCTCTTATCACACTTTCAGTGTTTATTGTACTGCCACCTATTTGGTAATTTACGGGTACATTTTTTTTACCAAAGGGGATAACGATACATTTCTTGGCATTCAGCTTGAGCCCATGGCTCTGGCACCAAGCATCTGTTTCTGTAAGGCCCTTTTGTAAAGTATCCACATCATTTGGAGATTCAGTAATGGCTCCCAGTTTGCAGTCATCTGCAAACTTTGTTAGCCAGAGTCCCTTAGTATTGGCTTGTACTTCAAAGAAGTAGATGCCAAACAAGAGTGGTCCCAGGACTGAACCCTGAGGTACTCCACTTGTTACTTGTCTGGAGCTGGATTTTGAGTCAGTTACTTTTACAGTGTGGGTTCTGTCAGTAAGCCAGTTGGCAACCCATCGAGTGATGTAGGGATTAATGCCCAGCTTAGTAAGTTTATCTATGATTCCAGAGTGAAGGATGGTGTCAAAGGCCTTGGCGAGATCCAGGTAGGCTGTGTGGACCCCCTTACCCTCATCCACGACTCTGTAGACTGATTTGAAAAAGTCAATCAGGTTCAGGAGACAAGATCGGCCCTTCTTGAATCCAAACTGGGTGGGGTCCAGTGTTTGAAGGTTGCCAATGTCATTGTTTATAAGTTCCATGATAATACGTTACACAGCCTTGGAGAACAGGCTTGTCAGACTGATGGGGCGATAGTTCCTGGGATCCAAGGTGGATACCCCCTTGTGGGGTGGGATAACTGTAGCTGTGTGCCACTCAGTGGGTACGAACCCTGAGGTGAGGCTATGATTAAACATGACACTTAGGTGAGGTGCCAGTTCATTTTGTAGTTCATGTAGTACACAGCCTAGGACTTCATCTGGTCCTATGGATGCTGTATTCTTAGCTTTGGAGAGTGTATTTTTTTACCTGTGTGGCTCTTATTACCAGGATTTGGCAATCTTCCGGTATTGAGATGGGCCATTTAGGGGGAGAGAGGGGGGTGAATTTGGCACTGAATTGATTTGCCAAGATATTGGCAATATCCTTGGGATCAGTATATTTAATGCCATATTGTTGTAGCTCAGAGCAGATCTGAGCATTGCCATTTAGATTCTTGACATAGTTATAGAATGCCTTGTGGTTGTCTTTGGAATCTTTGGCAATTTTATTTTCTCAATTTTACTTCTCAATTCTTTTTTTTTTATTTCTTTCACTACCTCCTTTATCATTTTCTTTACTTTCCATATACTCATGTCACCTTCTTTTTTCTTATACATATTCTTCTTGCTTATATTTTAACTGACCTCTTCATCCTTCAATACATTAATTTTTTGCCATTACATCTCAATTTCTTACACAAAAATAAGGAAATGTCTTCTTTTTCTTCCTTTAAAAATAATATTTTTTTTTCTAAATATCATCATATTTTTTATGTTTATGTAATTTCTAATCTTCATCTTCTTCAAGACTCTGTCCTCCCCTTTTGTCTACTATTCTTTCAAAATTTATTTTTGCTTATAGGTTCATAGGTTCATAGGTGTGTACTATGCTAACAGCCCTGGAGCCTATATAATCCTAGCCCAAGAAGATTCCCTGGCATCATGCTGCCCAAAGTAAGTTCCCAGTGCCTCTGTCAAGCAAGACCACTGAAGTTATTATACGTCATATTTCCTTCTTTCATCACTATCTCTCATTTTAAGTATATATATTTTTTAAACATTTTATTTTGTCAAACTGCCATAAAATGGATTGAATGTCATATGACATTCCTACAATTGCCCTCTCTGTTTTTAAGACATCCCATTTCGGCATTTTTTCCTGTCGGTCATTTTAATCATTTTCCCTTTTTTTTATTACTTATTTATTTATTTACTTATTTATTTGACATTTGTTGACCAGCATTAGTCCAATGAGATAGAGCCCTTTTTCAGTGGAGACCTGGGGAGAAAAGCTCCACAGTAAATACATACCTGAAGGCAGCCTTCCTGAAACTGTTCCCACAAACAAATCACCTGGAGTCCCATCTACAATTGGCTAAGGGTAATATCTCAATCTGTATTGTAATCCTATAAACTATAGTCTGCTGACCTGGGTCTGAAGGCACCTCTAGTCTGTCCCCCACAGTAATCTGGCTCCCTCTATTCTTTTTAATTAAACTAGTTGAATCTAGCATTCTATAATAGCATGACTAAACCCAACATTAGACCCTGAATATTATAATTTCACTCTGCTCACCCACTCCCACACATAGCCCCGCCAATCTATACTCTGAACCCATAGACTGTAGCAAACACATACCGAGAGGTTTGACTGATTGTTTTTCCAAACACCTCGTGTTCTAGCTGGCCCCGCTCCATTTGTCTTGCTGCACTTGGCTCACTCCTCTCCCCTCCCTGCCCCCACTACATTTACATTTATTCTAACCCCTAATCACCTGATTTGTAGTCCAACCCCTTATTCCCTAACTACTAGCCCAACCCACTAATCCTACCCCCTCCCACCCTCCTATCATATTATATCCCACACTGATCCCACAGCCAACACATTCCCAGACATCACAACTCCACCCTTATAAACAACCAACCAGGAATCCTAGTTGTTCTTCCCACTCAAAGTAGTATCATGTTACCCACACTCACATCAGTATCACTAGCTCTGCTATCAGTAACCTTCCTAACTACCTTACAAACAAACCAACCACTACACAACTACTCCTATCACACTATCCACACTAGCCCACCCTCTCAAGTCCACTCACACTTCTACATCTGCCCCACAATCATAAATCTCACAACTAAATATTATTCACTAACAAAAATAACACCATCTCACCACACTAAGAAAAACACACATAGAACAAGCTCACAAAACATTAATATTAAGAAGCACATACTGACACTCCTACAAGCTCTGCTAACCTCAGGTGACATTCACCCAAATCTAGGTCCCCTCTCAGCCAGACAAACATCTCATCTGCTAATCCTAAATCTCAACATAAGAAGCATTATCAACAAGCTAACAGACCTACATGCATTCATAGCTCACTACAACCCTGATATACTCACCATTACAGAGACCTGGCTTAAACCCATTATCCAAGATGGAGACTTTCTTCCCCCAGGGTATAATAAACTTAGATCTGATAGAACAAACAGGAAAGGAGGAGGAGTAGCCATTCTCTTTAAAAACACCCTAAACCTCCAGCTCCTGCACACCATATCACCCACATTTCAAAATGCTGAAGTCCCTATTTTTTGTCCTATCCATAAGAAACACCAAGAAGATCAATATAATATGCTGCTACATACCTCCAGGCAACAACTCATTTATAATAGAAGACATACTACACTGGATAAGGGGCAATCTACCTCAGGAAACAATCTTACTAGGAGATCTTAACACCAACTGGGCAGCCTGTAACTCCCGCAGCCCCTCTACTCATATCAATCTATATGGATTCTCTCAACTAATTAAAGAACCAACTAGAATAGATAAAAAAACAAAGAAATAATCCATACTGGACTGGACACTAACCAACTATCCCAAACAAAACTATATAGTAGGCTGTCTCCCAGATGACCTAAGTGATCATCTCTCCACCTTCCTACTCCACAAACACTCCAATCACCCCAAACCAGTAGTCTATAAACTCATACGAGATGACCGTAACCTTACCCTACAACACCTAAATACTGTCCTAAGCCACTGCAACTGGGAACCACTATGGACACTTGGGTTAGACCAGGCAGTAGACTATTTCAATACTACCTTCTCTAACATCCTTGACAGTCTAGTTCTCTGCAGAAAGATTAGAGTTAAAGCCAACTACGCAGCCTAGCTAAGTAGGGACACTAGAGCCTTACTAAAAGCCAGAGATAAAGCCTGGAAAATCTGGAAAATGGACAAACCCCCTAGCTCCAGACTATACAATCAACAGCTTAGAAACAAGGCCAAGGCTGAATCCAAAATAAATAAACAGAACTATTTTCTTACCGGTCCAAGCAAATATTCAAATAATCCACAAAAATTCTGGCATGCCATTAACTCCCTACTAGAGCCAGGCAAAACCACTACTCCAGCACCCAGTTCTACTAACAGTACCCTAGACATTGCCTTTCAATTTAACAACCATTTTACCAAGTCCATCTTATCCCTGTCCAGTCAAATAATCAATAACAATCAACCTCATTCAAAACTGAACATATCCCACATCACCCCCTCTTTCAGCCTAACACCAGTACCTTCCTGAAACTAAAGCCTAACACATTGGCAGTGGATAACACACCTGCTGCATACCTAAAAATTGCTAGTGACTCCCTATCATATTCTGTCTCCATCCTAATCAACCGCTCCATACTAGAATCCTACATACCTAAACTGTGGAAAGTATCTCACATCATCCCTCTCCATAATGGAGGTAACTTCTACGAATTCTCCAACTACTGAGCTATTGCCATCCTTTGCTCCCTATCCAATATTCTTGAGAAATGCATCCACTTGCAAGTGATGACATTTCTCAACTCACACAATCTACTATCCAGCACACAACACTGTTTCCACCCACATCACAGCACCACCACAGCCCTACTATCCTTCACTAACCATATAAACCTTCACAGAAATGATAACAAATATGTATCAGCCTTTTTCTTCGACCTCTCAAAAACATTTGATGTGGTCTCCCACTTCATTCTACTAGACTCACTAACATCACTATCCTTCACCTCCTCTACTACAGCCTGATTCAGAAGTTACCTATCTGGCAGGCAACAATCAGTCCAATGGAAGAGAACTCTGTCTCCACAACTTCCAGCCACCATAGGAGCCCCACAGGGCTCTATATTGGGCCTACTATTGTTCTCTATTTTCACAAATAACCTCAATAACTCTACACAACATGCCACACTCATACAATATGCGGATGATTCAACCCTGATCTGTTCCGCCTCATCCCCATCACCCTACATACACTCACTCAAGATACCTTTAACTCAGTGGAAAAATGGATATCAGGTATCCAACTAATTCTAAATCCCAAAAAGACAAAACTGTTACTATTTACCCCTAATAGATCAACCCCCTCCTTTACCATAACTTCTAACGATGGCACCACCAGCTCCCCCTCTAACCACACCAAACTTCTGGGCATTGAAATAGACAATAATCTCCACTTTGACATTCACATCTCACATACCATAAAACTAGTACACAAAAAGCTAGGCTCCCTATACAGGCATAAGTTATTTCTCTCACAAAAAGCAATAGTCACTCTTGCACAAACCCATCTCCTCTCAATTCTATTTCACGTAGCACCAATCTTTACCCAAATCAGACAATGTGACCTAGACAAACTTGAATCATGGTACAATAAAATAGCAAAGTTTGCTACTAACTCAGCCTATAGAACTCATCACTGTACGGCACTAAAATAAGTAAAATGGCTTTAGTTACCAGAGCTACTTAACTATCACCAGCTGAGCACAGCCTACAATATTCTCAAATATCCTGAAAAAAACCCTCATTATCCAATCTACTTACTGTCTACACCGCAAACCGGCACATAAGATCTAGTGAAAAATATCTCCTCTCCACCACCAAGGCTAACAACAATGCAGGGAAAGCGCTCTACTCCCACATCGTTGCCAGAAATTGGAACTCTCTTCCCCTATCTGTATCCACTGCCCCCTCCACATCCATATTCAAAAACACCCTCAGATCACATCTTCTTAGTACCTGGTTATGCCCTTGTATCACATAACCCTACCCACACTGCTACTAACCCCCCAAACTGCCCTCTGAGCACATGCTGAACTCTGATCCCCTGTAGGCGCAATCGACTGAAAGAGTTCTTCTAAATGTAGAATCTTACTTGATATATTTTCTTCTCTCACCAATCTATAACTGACATTGCCACTTTACCTATGTTCTATATCTTCTCTTACCTGGAGTGTTTTATTAATTTCTTGTTATATTACTGTGCTCAGCATTCATGATGTAACCTGTTTTGTGTAGTATGCTGGATGTACTTTAATTGACATTGTCTTTGTATCTACGTTCCATATCTTCTTTTACCTGGAGTGTTTTTATTAATTTCTTGTTATATTACTATGTATACATACATGATGTAACCTGTTTTGTGTATTATGCTGGATGTAGTGCATTTGTATAAATTGATGCCGGAGCTTTTCTTCCTGGGGCTCCACTGAAAATGGACGTGGTCCAGTCAGAATTTCCCGGTTAACAAATGTAATATAAATAAATAATAAATAAATAAATACATACAATAAAGTAAACTTAGTGTACAGATTAATAAGACAAGAAACATACATAGAATAACAAAGCAGGAAAAGCATGCATGGCAATTAGAAGCAACATTATAGCACGTGAAAGTAAAATGCAGTGCACAACAATACTTATGATTAGAATTATTAGGCATACAGGATTGTTAAGAGTGTAATAACAAATAAGTAATAAGGATCTCAAAAGCAAAATCATTTGACTGATAACAAGTCCAAAAGCAGAACAGAATAAACTACCAGTTTATGTAAGAAGAAGAAGAGGTAGAGTAGTAATAAGAATACTAAACGAGTACAGAGGCACAATGGAATAGAAGATAAAATGCAAAAAAAAAAAGATAAAGAGTGTTTTGAAAAAGGTAGAGTTACATGGAAGAAGAAATAATTGGTAAAGAGATAGTATAGCCAAGAGAGGTAAGTCAATCGGAGGGAGATAGCGCTGACATAATTTAGTTTTGCTAAAGCAATCTTTTACCGGCTTTCTGAATTGGAGTTTGGATCTAAGGAGATGGATATCTAGTGGTAATTTATTTCAGTTCTTAGCAGGCAGATAGCAATAAAGGTTTTTGCCAAAGTTAATTTTGAGTTTATGAATAAACAGGAGATGTTGTTCACAGCTCCCAAGTGTTCTTGCAGGGGTGTAGTGGGAGATAATAGAGGTGATACTTGGGCAAAAAGTGGACTGATATAGAATAGATAGAATATAATAGAATTATATTTTCATTTTCTCCTATTATTGCCATTATAGTCATATGATCTGAAAACTTCACTTTTCTTATTCCGTCTTTTATTTTTTTCATGAAATCTGTAAACAAAAAATAATCAATCTGTTTTAACTAACTCTCTCTTATAAGTGCAATCTTAATCAGCCATAAACATTCAGCATTTACTTCGGTTTTAGAGAAAAAGATGCAGAAAAGGAGTGGGCCCAGCACTGAGCCCTGGGGGACTCCATTAGTGACTGGCCTCTTGGTGGAGGTGGCCTTACCTGTTTTGACCTCCTGGTTCCTATCAGTGAGACAGTTGGCCATCCATTGCATGATAAAAGGGTTTATATCTAAATCAGTGAGCTTGTCTATAATACCTGAATGGGGTATTGCATCAAAAGCCTTGGCCAGTTCGAGATCAGTTGTGTGCACAGTCTTGCCTTCATCCAATGCTTTGGTGACCCTCTCGAAATAGTCCACCAGATTTAATAGGCATGACCTTCCTCTAACAAAGCCCAGTTGTGGTTTCAGGTTACCTATGTACTCATGTATCATGTCTATGATGATTCTTGCCATGGTCTTACATATGAGGCTGCACAGACTCATAGATCTGTAGTTACCTGGATCAGTGGTTGGATTTCCTTTGCGCATGGGAATGTCTGAAGCCATCTGCCATTCCTTGGACACAAAACCTACTGTTGGCTCCAGCTGAAAAGTGATTCAAGTGGACCAGAAAGGTCATGTTTCATGCTATTTATTAAGTGTCACATTATGTCATCGGTTCCCATCGATGCAGTGGTTTTGGCAGTGAAAAGTGCATTGATCACCTACTCCCTAGTAATGTTTGGGGGGATTGTGTTATGCAGTTCTTTCTCTTGGACTATCAGGAGGGGAGTGGTGGGGGACTGAACTGAACCTGTCAGCTAAAAGGTTGGTAATAGCCTCTGTTTTTTTATTTCTCCAAGTCTTTTAGGTTTCTAATACCATGACAGGAATGGACCCCATTCCTAAGTCAAAGTACGATTAAAGTTCATGAAATTAGAATTGTTTCACTCTTTGATGTGCCCAGTAATGACTTCTTCTGCAATTTGTACAGTGTTACATGAACTGGTAACATATCTAATTATGATTGTAAATTCTTTTTTATAAGACCAGTTGCTCCTACTACTATTGGAACTGTCTGGGTATCTTTCTTCCACATGGCTCTCGTTTCTTCCTGCAGATCAAGGTATTTTATGACGTTGTGTCTCTCTGTACACAAGACACTGTAGTTACTAGGTGTGGCAATTTCAATAATCAATGCTACTTTTGTCTTCTTTTCTTGGACCACTGTATCCGTTTTTTTAGCATCTATCTTTTGGACTGTTGGTATTGTGTGCTCCCATGTGATGTAAACTTCATCATTTTCTATGATTCTCTGTGGCTCATGTCTCCAGTGTTTTTCAGCCACTTCAATACCATAATGTTTGCACAATCTCCAGTGTAACAATCTCACCACATTATTATGCCATTCAATATACAGTTCCTCTGCCATTAAAGAGTCACAACCAGCAATAAGGTGTGTGACTGTTTCCAGTTCAGTTCCACAAAACCTACATATGTCTGCTTCTCCCACATGTTCAATGGACTTAGTAAACCAGTGTGTACGTAGCCCACTATCTTGGGCTGCCAATATTAACCTTTCATTTCTTGATGTAAATTCACCACTCCTTATCCATTCCTGTGTTTGTTCTTGATCAACATGAGGCTCTTCCAGAAGTTTTCTATACTTGCAACTATATTTATGTTTTTTCCACATTTTTTGCCATCTCATCTGGTCCTTCCCTTATATTCTTTCTTTTGTTTTTTAGCACATTCAGTTGCTGCCTGATTTTTATCCACTTCTGGTTTGATTTCCATTCCTGCTTGATGTCGATATGCTTCTGCTAAATTAAGCAAAGAATGTCATCTTAGATTTATTCTTCTCATGTTTCAAAACTTTCACCACATTTGGATCTTGTGAGGTCAGTAGATATGCGTGGAGTCCCACGATTGCAGATCTATACATGTAATCAATTTCAAGGAGGCCCATCCCTCCTTCAGAATGGGGAATATATAATCTTGGTATACACTGATTTTTATAAATCATTTGGTGAGCATGAAGCATCCTTCTTGTTTTAATATCCAATCTATCCAACACTTTTTGGAGCCAGTCAATCACTCCAAAACTATAAGTTAGGGCAGGAAGAGCAAACTGAATCATGGCTTGGATCTTGTTCCTAGATGTCATTGCTGTTTTCAGGATTAATTTAAGTCTTCTAAAGTACTCCTTACTAAGTTTTATTCACATTTGTTCATGTTTTACTGCTGATCCTTCATCACTTCCCAAGTATTTATACATCCCCTCTTGCTCAAGTTCTTTTATATCACATTCTTGTCCCAAACTGATGTTTTCCAGGTGCTGCAATTTTCCTTATTTAAAGGTTGCTTTTGCACATTTATTAAGACCAAATGACATTTCAATAACATCTGAAAAAATGTTGACAACCTGTAGCTGTACTTTCAATTCCTCATTTGATGAACTATACAATTTTAAATCATCGACAAAGAGAAGATGAGAAGTCATTAGACTGTTGTTTTCTAGAAGCCGAATTATAGCCATGACCTAAGCTAAGTAAACAGTTTAATGGATTAATGGCAAGGCAAAATAATAACGGTGACAGGAAGTCACCCTGGAATATCCCCCTTTGGATTTTTATCCCTGGGAGAATAATCTGTCCTTCATCATGGCTTAATTGCAAAGTGGTCTGCCACTGTTTCATCGTTACTGTAATGTAATCAATCAGTGCAGGATGCACCTTTTACATTTTTAAGCACTCTTTTATCCATGAATGTATGATACTATCAAATGCTTTTTTATAGTCAATCAATGCCATACTTAGATTCTTCCCTTTCTTACAGTTCTCCACTATAACGCTATTTAACAACAAATGATCCTTTGTTCCATATGACTTTCTTTTATTGCCCTTTTGTTCTACTGCCATAATTGAGTTTTCTTCTAAATGACTATAAACTCTGTCAGTGTCAATCCCCGTGTATAGTTTATACATCGTCGGAAGACAAATTATTGGTCTATAATTTTTAGGGTAGCTTGCAGGTTCACTCTTAAGTAAGAGCCTTGTTTTTCCTGTTGTTAACCAGTGATGTATCTGTTCTGGGTGTGCATATAAATAGTTCTTATACAGGGCTAGATCCTCATGTAAAAAAGTTAATACTTTAAGCCAAAAGTTAGGTACTGCATCTGGGCCTGGGGTTTTCCAATTAGAGGCTTTTCTCAACTTTGTTTCAATCTCTCTGGCTATTTCATCCCATTTCATATCCTGTACCTTTAAACTTCTTATTCTTTCTTTTACTTCTTCTATCCATTTAGCATCTTTGTTATGTTCCACAGGATCTTCATAGATACTTCTCCAAAATGTATCTACTTCCTCTTTTTTCGGCGGTCTAGCAATTCCTTTTACCTTATTTCCCAATTCTCTATAAAACTTTCTTGGGTCATCAGTAAATTGCTTATTTTGTGCTTTTCCCTTATATTTATCTCCATATCTTCTGACTCTTTCCACCTGCTTTGAAATGTTTAGTTTATCTCCAATATTGCATAATAGATCCTGGTCTGTTCTAATACTGTGCATTGCTTTTATCACATCTACCTTCCTTAATATTTTTGTTGATCTGTTCCCTCTTCTATAATCTTCTAACAATTACACTTCTTGTCTTAACTGCTTTATAGTTTTCTCTATTCAATATTTCCATGATGCTATTCACTTTCACCCCCCCTTTCCCTTGCTACCCTATGTTCCTGTGGTAGAATTTTATCAGTTATTAATTTAGCAGCACAGTAATATATTCTGTTTACTTCTGTTATATCGCATGGATCTCTATGGACAGTCCTTATTACTGTGTTCATTTGTTTTATCAAGCTTCTGACTTTTGAGGTTTTATTAACCTTCTGCAGTCTATTTCTCTCATTGATCTTGATATATCTGTCTTTACCTATTAAATCAAGCAACTCTTCTCTTAACTCCTTTTCTTCCATACTGAGGACACATCCCTTGTTTTTCCATTTCCTGTGGGGATTCTATAGAAAGTTCTATAATATCTTCTTGTGGCACATTCTCTTCAATTTCATCCTGTGTCATCTGTTGTTCAGTCATATGGAAACTCACTGGCCTATCACTCGTCAACATTGACTGCATCAGAGTTTCTACAGTTTCCTGTTCCTGTCCTTCCTCTCTAGCTTCAAGTGAACTTTTATACTGTTTTCCTGTGGAAGGCTCCAAAATATCTTGATATGGCACCTGACCTGTTGATTTCTGTTCCACTTGTTTCCCCTTAATTTGGATATCCATTGTTTTATTCTGTTGTGGTGCTTTCTGCATTTGATTTTCTACACTGAATCCTTCTCTTTGCAGCTGTTCCATTACCTCAATTTCTATTTCTTTGACTTCTCCATTACTAATCTCTTTTTCTACTTTTCCTCTTAGTCTTCTTATCTTTTTGTATTGTAAAGTTTTCCATATCCGGATTCCTTTCCCTATATTTTACTTCAAATATTTTGGTGCTGCTCTTTTTGTATTGGTTAGTTTTGATTTCTCCTTTGCATATATATTACACCATATTAAATCTCTTTTCCTTTCCCCAGTCCAAATTTCTTCTTCACATGTCTCCTGGTCTTCTAGCATTTTCTTATTCTGGGGACTCACTCCATCATGCTGTGATGTAGTCTGTTTTAGACCTTCTACATTAAATCCTTCACTTTGCAGGCACTCCATAACTTCAGCTTCTATTTCTTTAACTTCTACTTTACTAATCGTCTTCTCTACATTAAATCTGTATGCTTTTAGTCTTTTTATTATGAAATTTTCCATATCTGGATGCCTTTGTCTGTATTTTTCTTCAAATATCTTTGAAACTGCCTTCTGTGTGTTAGTTAACTTGGCTTTCTCCTTTGCATAAATATTGCACCATATCAAATCTCTCTTTCTTTCCCATGTCCATATTTCTTTTTTATATTTTTCAAATACCTCTAGGTTTTGTTGTTTATGTTTTCTCACTTCCTTAGAGACTTCTTTTTTCAAGGAGATCAAAGTTTCTTGATCTATATACTGTTTTTTTTTTTCAAAAATCTGTTGTATTAATGAAATCAAATTCTTATTGGAAGCTTGTGACAGTTTTTCCTGTGGAAGTACTTTTCTTTCCTTTAATTTCTCTCTTAATCGTGTTGTATATCTTGTGTCTGAAAATTCTGGGCTTTTTACATAATAGTAACAATACATAATTTCTTTCTTATCCTCAGTAGTCCACTCTGTCATCTTTATGGCTCTTCTTTGGCCAATCAATTTTTGTTGTTTTTGTGGACTACTACTTCTTCTCCAACAGGGGGGACATCCTCCCCCTGAGCCTGGTCTGGCCCCATTGTAGGATTGTTTCCGTATTTTGAGGATTATACATTGTCATTTTTTTCAATCCTGGCACCAGTGCACCTACCAGGATTGGGCACTTTTGTTATCCTGGGTCTTGTCCACCCAGCTATCTTTTTTTTATTTTTGATTTACTTCTGTCCATGATATATGCTATACAAATACAGTCTATATATCAATGTCGCCTTGGTGAGATTTTGTGAAAAACAGGGTTCACCTTGCAAAGGCACTCACCAAGACTTGAGGATGAATTCAATTTCAGCACTACTGCACTCCTTTGCTTGCTGACCTTTTATCTATCCATCAGGACCCCCTTCATCTCTCCATCAGGACCCTTCTGGTTCAGTGTGGGAAATGCCATTTACAATAAGTTCTGCTCTTTGTTGCATATTTTCCTTGAGGTTACATACATAGCTGTAGAAAGCTTTCTGGTTGCCCTTTTTGTCTTCAAATTTAGCCCTTTAAGTAGTAATTAATCATCTTGTTCCTCCTACCCTTGGCCAAGATTTTTTTTTCTTTATTGTATAATTCCACCAGGGTGACTTGTCTTTTGAGTTTGTCTTTTTCTTAAGACATGTGGGCACATTTTGCTCTATACAGTATCAATATCAATATGGTTGTACAGCAATTTTGTTACTTGGCTTGGGGCTGCTTGGATTTAGCGAAGGTGTCACTTGGTAGATAGAAGTTAGCCTTGGAATAGTTACTAAAGGTTTTTGGCTTCACTGGATCCCCAGATTTAATTTTTATTTCAAGCAATACTGCCCTATGGTCAGATCTATTATTGAAGACATTACATTAGGTAAGGAACATAACCTTCTCCATGTTCATGAGTACAAGGTCAAGGGTGTTTGTACCCCTCATAGGAGAATTGACCAACTGTTCCAGGATGTTGGCATTAACAAAGTTTAGGAGTCATTAGGCTTGTACATTAAAAGTGGTGTAGGATTCCTAATCTATAGAGAGGTAGTTCAGATCCCCTATGGATATCATACTGGGATGAATGGTGAGGGACTCTAGTATATGAGATAGATAGTGTGGGTTTCCTGGGGCGTGGAGGGGGACTTGCAGGTTGCAAGGATATGATATGATACCCTGATTGTGGTGAGCTGCACATGTATTAGCTCCAGTGAGTCATGCACTTTAACTAGTTTGAACATGAGGATGATTTTAATGTAGACTGAGACTTCTCCACCTGCAGTTCCTTCCTGTGCAGTAGTTGGTCTAAAAGTGTGAAAGGAATTTATAACCTTACATTGCTAGAGAACTCTCTGCCACTTTAAACCATGTCTCCATTACTACAGAGATGTCTACACCCTCCACTGAGAGGAAGGCTTCCTGGGAGTGACTTCTAGCATTGAGCAGTACCACTTTCAGATATTCCTTCATAGTCTCAGTTAAGCCAGGATGTTTATTAGTTTGGCTTTGCCAATAAAGTCACTATGTGGGTGAAAAAGGTCTCTGCATATATCTGAAAGCCTTGAGGGGATAAGTGCAGACCATTCCAAACAAAGCATTGTGGTCTGTATGCCACATGCTTCTAGGATGTCAAATATTGTACCCCCTAGGACTGACACCAGAAGCTAAACCAATTGTTAAAAGCAGTCATGTTCTGCTGGTTAAGTGGAATCATTCTTGGAGAATGTAGCATGCTGCTCCGTGCTAAGCTCATACCTGCCTGAGGCACATAACCAGCTAACTTGATCATGTCTTGCTTCATATAAGCGCTTAAATCAGAACAAAAAAATTAATAACAGACACAATAAGCCCTTAAACCAGCTATTCCCAGCTCATAAGATCTTGAGCTACCTTTCCTGCCTGAAGAGTGCAGATCACAAACCTTTTTTTATGTACAATAACTAGTTTGGATCCCAAGTGCTTAAATGAGAACTAAGAGGCTTAGAAAAACAGTTACAATATAATCAGGCTACTAACAAGCAGTAGTAAATGCAGTAGATTAAATGCAACTGAACACTTTAACAACTCAAAAACATTAAGAGCAGTTTAATAAAGTGCATTTTTAGTAAGTGGTAAGGTGGGAAACGGAAGATAATTCAAGTTTAAGAGACTAAGGGGGAGATCCTTCCCATTTGATCTCTCATTTCTCAGTAGAATCAGCTGATGAGATGAGACTTAAAATCAGATTTATAGTAGGGGCAGGCAACAGACAGGGATCAGCAATAGTCAGGCAGAGAACAACAAGTCAAACAAGCACTACAACTAAATAAAGATGTCACTAAACATTTATAGTTAAATGATGAATACTATTTCTCAGCTCTACAAAAGAATTATTTTCTATTCCCACTAATTAGCTGAATGTTATTTACAGTCTACAAAAGAATTATTTTCTAACTGACCCTAGCCAAGTCTCTTAAAATTCCAAAAGAAACAAAAAGTTAAAACAAAACAAAATGCAATGAAGGAAAAAAATAGAGGTAACCAAACCTTAAACAAATATCTCAAATCCAACATTAAATGCAGACAGAGATCAGCAATAGGCAGAGAACAAAAACTCAAACAAGCACTACAACTAAATCACATTTCTTAAATTACAATTAAAATCTCACACCACCATAACAGACATATTTATCAGTACATTATTTTGTTTCCTCAAACATTTTTTTTCTTCATTACATTTGCATATACATACACTACTATTCTAAATGCCTTCTGCCCCTTTCTTTAATCACACACTGAAACTCTCCCTGACACCACCACCATTATATAAATAGTTTAAGCTCTTCATATTTTAGTAATACGGCAAAACCTGAGCATATGTCACTCCCTATAGTCCATATCAGATTTCATTTCCAAATCTAATAGCACTTTTTGTGCTATTTACATTCAGTGATGCTATACTTATATTAACCTTTTCCTTTTTTTTTTCACTTCATCTTTTGGCCTCTTTTTCTCCTTTTCACCCTTCCCCAATAGAATCCGTCGTGGTGGTGCTGTGGTAGCGTTGTCACCTCACAGTAAGACGCTGACTGGTTCGACTCTCAGCTAGAGCGTCTTCTGTGTGGAGACGTGTGAATGGGCGTGCCTTCGTTGAAGGTTGTGTGTTAGGGATGGCAACTCAGCACGTAAAAATCAATTGCCAATTATTAGCGGACCGGAGTTCCGCTCTGGCGACCCCTAACCGGGAAAAGCTGAAAGACACAACAACAACCCTTCCCCAATAGAACCGTATGCCTTTTTTCTGACTCAGAGCTGATATATCCCTTTTTATTGCTCTGTTTCTAATATCCTAACCAGTTTTCCATCTGTGTGTGTGTTTTGTTTTCATTAGTTTTTGGACTTCATCTAGTACATCTTTTTTCTATATTTTTATCTTGTACTTCCTCACACTTACCCTCACCACCACCCTTTCATCATTCGCTTCCACACTTTCTTGTATTAAAGTTTGTTCTCCTCTCCAGCACACACACACACACACACACACACACACACACACACACACACACACACACACACACGCATATGCACACACACACACACACACACACACACACACACACACACACACACACACACACACACACACACACATTTCCCCCACTTTGTTTTTCTTCATTAATTAGAGGACAATTAGTCCAAAAAATGTTCCTCATTTTCACTTCTCATTCAATATGGTTAATTTTTTCTGCTAATACAAATGCCTCAAAAATTACTTCACAGAATTACTCAGTTCCTGTATGTATTAATGCCCTAAAGTCAGACAGACTGAAGCCAAAGGGCAAAGCAACATTGTCTAAAACACAGTTCCTGTTAATGTGCTGTTAATGGTTATTTTCACCTGCACAAAACAGGCTTTTTTCTCCAGTTCTCAATAGATCCAGTCTGTCTCCCTTACAACTGCACATACTTTTCCTTCTGTAGTCTTTCACTGAAACCTCCTACTTTACTGCTGCATAAGTATTTATGCTGGAAACACTGCTGACAGTCTCTCTCTCTCTCTTTACTGCTATCTCACTTCCATCTTCCTGATGCCCAACACAGAGCATGCTCTTAAAAACAGTTACTCCATTGGCCAGACATGCCCTCTCTCTATCCACACTATCTTTTACTGCATCCCTTCAGTCTCTCTGTTATCTCCTCACTGCCAAATATGTTGCCAGTTACCACACTCCACTGCATAAATTCCAATTCTTCTGGTTCTGCACCCACTACCATTTTTTTTTTGTAAAACAGAGTCATCCATAACCATGATGCCACAATATTCAGACTCTAAACATATTTTTTCTTCTGAATTACAGTTTCTGTTTATTCCTTCGACAGCTCATCTCCACTACCAACCTCCATCTTAGATTCATTGATCACCATTAACAGTCTGCTGGTACTGCCTAGTGATCACATCATAAACAGTCCTCGAAAGAGTAGTGGGACTTCCCCAATGCTTGGGTCAAATTTCTCCTAGTAGTACAAAAATCACCCTGTTTTCCCCATGAAAAGAGGCTACTAACATAATGTGACTAACCTGATTAACAAAGGCTAAATAAATAAATTTAGTTCTAGTGGGGTATGCCAGAGGTAAACCCTTACTTTTAGGTGAGATTAGAGCTCTGTAGCATAAGTAGCAGCTGAGAATTCATGGTGACTGTTGATAGTACAAGTAATTTTGAGAACGTGTCACAGACTTTGAGTAGGCTTATCTATTTTAATTCCTTAAATTCAGAATTGTTCATTAGGGATTATATTAGATTTTAAAATAGGTTTAATCATGGATGGAGATATCATCAGAGTGGTACATGTGGGGCCTATATTGATAAAGTCAAAGTCTGGAGTATTTCACTCCTTAGTGGGCAAGCTTACTATTTATTCTAGGGAACTGTCATTTATTAAGCCCAAGAATCTTTGGGCATACCCAACATTTCAGGTATAGAGACACCAGTTTATTGATGGATAATTGAAATCAGGCATTGTTAAAGTATGTCATATTATAGGTATTTCAGAGAGTAAATTTCGGAATCTCTCATGGTCATCTGGAGACATAGAGCCATCTGTAACAGGCAATAAAATGATTGTTTTGCTTAAGGTGCATTGGAGTTGAGTCTCAGTTAATCTGCCTATCAGTCGTATGCTTTCTGACAAATACAGAAGTAACTTGCAGTTTCCTTCATGTCTGAATGCATGGTAAGTGCCTAACCCACATAAGCATTTATGGGATAGCATCACAGCTAAGATATCCAGACATATTGATATGATAATTTCCAAGAAAAAGAAAAAATGGTTAGGGGGCACTGATCTTTTAGAAATAGGGCTAGTTTATATTCTCAAAAGTAGCCCTCCAAATAATGAAACGATTAATTTTCAAAGCAATAAGACCACCTGGAGTTCAGCATATAATGACTATACTGTTGAAGTGTCCATTTAGATGATTTTCTTCCTTTTATGAAAATATACTAATTCTGGAGATTGTAATAAGGACAACAAAGAAGCAGTTAATATAACTGATCATATGATTAACAGCAATCAAATTAGTATTGCCCATTTTTATCACCACATTGAAAAAAACAGAAAACTGGAAAACAAAATTGCCAAAGGTAGTGGAAGAGGCCAATGCAAAAGCTGAGGGAAAAATTGGTAATAAACAGAGACAATAGCAAACATTTTAAAGAGGAGTGTCCTATTTTTAATTTTAGTCAGTTTGAGCTTTCTACTATACATCTGTTTTTTTTTTTTAAGTTTGACATTTATTCCTGCTCAGAGAGGCAATCTAGTTGATGTCTTAACTGATATTAGATTATTTGCACAATAAAAAACAGTTTAAAATATGCATTAAATGGAATGTGTGAAATTATTAATCAAGATAAGTACATTTTAAGAGAAAGAGTACTTATAATCCTTCATTAATTTATACCTTAGATGCTTTCGTTAGGGCTTGTGAAAAATAATATCCATTTATTATTAGAGAATAAAAGTAACTGCAGATGCTTTAATATGTCCTTTGAAGAAAAAGCTCTAATTGAATTATGCAACAACACGCAAATACATGTTATGCAAGAAGATAAAGGTATAGGAATTGTAATAATGGATCAAGAAAAAATACATATTATGAAAATGAACGTTTAGCAAATGACTCTTGTTACTGATATTTAAAAGAACATGAGTTATCAATAAATTCTAGGAAGAATGATTATTGGTTTTCCGGTCTATTAGATCAAGGCTTCCTTGAACTGAATGTGTATAAATTTATGATGGCTGAACATCCTAGCATTGGTAAAATTACATAAAAAAACAAAAACAACCCTCCTTTTCGACCTATTGTATCTCCCATAGGACTAAAACTGAGGATATTTTAGAATATTTAGACTATATTCTTAACCCCATTGCACAAAACACCATTTTTTATTAAAGATCCTTAGGTGTTTTTAAATGCTTTATATTTGCATCAGATTTCTGGTGAAGAAAGTGTTATGGTAACATTAGATAGTGATCCTTTATATATTAGAATTATACATAATAAAGGTACTGATTTTATAAGACAATATTTAAGTAAATATACTGAATTTGATAATAACATAATCAATAATATGTGTCTTTTATTGGAACTTGTATTAACTAATAATTATTGTTCTATTAATGGTAAAATTTACCAGCAAGTACAGGGTGAAGCAATGGGGGTGAAAATGGGACCTGCACAAGCTAATAGAGTATTTGATGGGAAAGGGAGTTTTTTGTTAAATTGGATGTTTTTAAAAAGACTTCCTTATACAAATGGTTTATTGATGATATATTTTTTTATTTGGTGAGGCACAGTAGAAGAGTTGGAAATATTTATTCACGATATTAAAGAAAGTATAGTTTTTTTTTTATTTCATCATTGGAAGTAGAGAAAGGTTATACATTTTTTAGATCTTGAAATAACGTTAGATAAGGGAAATTGATTTTTTATTCTACTATTTATTAAAAAAATACTTTTATCAATAAATATGTAAATGTTTTAGTCAACATCCTAAATTTATGATATTAAATATTATAAAAGGTCAACTTATTAGATTATCATGAATTATCAGTGGAGATGATACCTTTGAAAAGTAATGTTATGTATTAAAAAGATTTTTTTAGAATGAAACTATCCAAAAATGATTATTAGCAATTTTATTGAAGAAAGAAGGAATGATAGATATAATACATTTTTCCCTATCTGTAGATAGGGGGTTATAACTAAAATGGAAACCTGATGTTCCAAAACATGATTTCTGTTACATTTTTGCATTATCAATTAGTAGAGACATGTTGCCATTAAAACTGTAATTAACAATTGGAAAATTTTCATTGAAGGTAATCAAGAACTATATAAAATTGAAGGTATCAAGCCTAACTTCTGTAATAAAAACAATAACTTTAAAATGTGATTTTGAAAACAAACAAGATAAGGATAGCAAAAAGGAAGGTGTTATACATCCATTAGTTATGTACACAAGTAGAAAATGTAAGTCTTATACATTTATTTATGATTCTAAAAATTTCATATTTAAACATAATGGTTATGAAATTAAAATTAAAGATAAATTTGATTGCAAATCTTCTAATGTAGTATATATTGCAGTCTGTACTTCTTTCCAGGGGTTCTATGTGGAGAAAACAATAAGCCCCTGGCAAAAAGAATTTATGAATACAATGCAGCTATTAAGAAAAAAGATAGAACTAATGGCTTAGCTAAACATAGCTTGATTTGCAAGGATTATAGGACATTTTAGTTTATTGTATTAGAACCAGTTAATACATTTAATAGTTAATGTAAATAATCTACTAGCAGTTAAATAATTGAAATTACAGTTTTCTTAGCTGCAGACATGTCCATGTATTAACAAAAATCTTAACATCAAATGTATGTTAACTTGGTATCAATAAGCAAGAAGTGATATAAGAATTTGTTAATTGATTATTTGGTTATTTAATGAGTAACATTATTTAAATGCTAGGCTGTGAATGGAAATTATGTTTCTGATGAAGTTCTGTGAATAACGATTGAAAGTGCTAAAATATCTATATAGACTGGCTTGTTTTTTTCCTGATTTACAAGAAGTGTTGTTGTTTTATACTTTCTAAAAGTCTTCACATGGTTTCCTTAGTGCATGGTAAGTGCCTAACCCAAATAAGAAAGAAACACTATCTTTACAATGACAACAAGTCATGGATATGATACAAACACAAACATGGATGTGTTCAAGCTGCAGGAGAACCTCAATATCAGGTGATTGGTTATCAAGACCTCTGCTACTAAGAAGAATATACAGTGAAGAAGAACATTTTGGAGCAGGCCAGAAATCCTTAAAAAGAAAATTTAGAAAATACAAGGTACCTCGTTGATTACAGAATATGTTACTTAACTTAAAAAAGAGCAATCTGAAAACTAAATCTAGAACAAGCAGAGAACTATGTTAACTAGAGCATATTTAGCACACGTGCTGCAAAATGTAAAAAGGGAGTATTTATGTAATAAATAACACAGATATCACTGATAGAAGAAAAAAGGTGGTGTATTGATGCTGTCATAGAAGTGCAGTTACTGAAACCATTTATAATAAAAGGATGGCTCGGGGAAAAAAAATCTCCTATAAAGATAATAAAATTGTCTTATTTTATTTCAGAGAAGAAATAAGATGTGTCCAGGGCTTAATGTTCAAGGATAGCAAAATAATAATCTCTAGTCAACTGAAAATAATGCTTGAGTGGCTATGTGAATCACATCTACGAATACTAAAGAGTGAAGAAAGAACAAAAGATTGGGGATTGTATTCTAAAAAACAAAATATGTTATCATGCAAGAGAGAAATTCAGTATGTCGTCTGCAATGACATCATCCAAGAGAGTGTGGTTTTCTCAGTCCAATAGCTCATAACACTGAGGTATTTAATTAAAAGGATTCCCAGGGTCCTTGGAACAGGTTATGAAACTGTGTAACATGGTATGTTAATGAATTTCATTACTTATTCTGACTGTTGCTCTAATGTACCTGAGGGGCTGTCAAAGTTCTGTAGCATAGCAGCACCACCTGTATGTCAGACCTGGTACTCTGCAGGCAAACTACTAGTGCTTGATATTGTAATCTAGACAAAATTCTCTGCTAGAGCAGCTCCACATGTAAATCAAATGTTCTGATCACATGGGATCATACAATACCAACATATAAGAAAGTAGAAGCACCAAACCTTATATAGTAGTTAAAGAATAAAAAAGGACAAAAGGAACATTAACCATTGAAATTGCTCCACCTTGTGATTATGATATTATGCATACTGAGAGAAACAAAGCTATAAAATATGAGGATATACAAGCAGAAACTAAAGTGATGACAAATAAGACACCCAGATGATCCCAAGAGTAGTAGAAGCAGTTTTCATGCACATTTAAATATGCTGCCGATATATGTAACTCCATATGAACAACAGAAGGAAGCAGATTTGGGTACGTGGTGGGTGCTGAGAAGATCACTCTTAGCAAACATCACAGATTAGTGTAATACTAATTTCATGAGCTGCAGTCATACTGTACTTTATGAAATGAGGTCCTCTCATGTAAATGTCTTAAAAAAACCCCAAACATTTGGAAAAATTAAAAAGGAAGAAGCAGATGTACTGGTGACAGTAAAATTCAGCGACAGGATGAAAAAGCCTTGCATTTACAGGCAAAAGAATTTTCAAGGGGTGGTAACGTGCACACCAAATGCAAAATCAGCAGACAATAGAGATGTTACAGTAAAGCTTTTGAAAAATAACAAAAGTTAATAAGAAACAATTATCCTTGCAGGTAATGATAAAGTAAGTAATATTTATATGGCATATCTTCTTGTTATCATATCTAGTTATGGTACCAAGTCCTGCTTTTCCAGCAATTTGAATAGAGAAGTATCCTACAAGCTTGAAATCAGGAAGACTAATGTGCTTAATATTTGCATGAAGAGAACAATTACCCCACAAGGCTGGGATTACATTAATCATTCACTTTTGGTCATGAATTTGCATATGTTTTTAAAGGATCACCTGTACCTAACTAATCCTGGAAAGGGTATTCAGAATAAAGTTATCTTAGAATACATGAAGTAAAATACAAACTTTTTTTTTATTTTTTTAATGTTCTATCTTACAATCACACAAAGTAGAAATTAAATAACATTTTATTAATCTCCACTGCTTGTAGTCACTTTAAGAAACGTCATCCTTTATAATAAAATAAATAAATAACAGCCAATAACATATGCTACTAACAATGTCTATCTTGCATATTTTATAAACTTAAACACTATAACATTTTGTTTTTTGCAGAGAGTCTTGATTTCTGCCAACAGTACCATTCTTGCAGCTCTATTGCTAGCAAGTATTGTGACATTTTTGTGGTACGTTACATATAATTTGCTATGAAGTGCAGTACAACATGTCACAGTTCTAGTCTGGAAAATATTACAATAACATTTGTTTCTGAGAATTGTTTTAGAAAATGTTATGTTGTTTTTCTGTTGCTATAAAGTGCAAAGCATAATATCACAGCTCTACTCAGATACCACTAAGTGCCCTGGCTTCATTAAGAGAAGCATTGGGTATGTCATAACAGCATATGATAATAGAACAAAGCTATGATTGTGTTCCATATGATAAAATGCAAAATAGCATGTGACATCTTCAGTCAGAAAGTACTACAACACCAAATGCTGCCTCCAAGAATTATTGTGTTTTACTTGAACTTTAAAGTCCTGTGCAAAATATACAGCTCCACTGGTTTTCACTTAAAATGCATTGTTAGTTTTATGAAACACTTGTTGTCAAGATTTTTAAAAGCTTATATTAGGAGTGACTTTACGATATTATATCAAGCCATTTCTTGTAATATGTGACTTTCTTTCTGTTTCTAGTTTTTGTCTTTTTGTTTATTTTTTAAAAAACAAAAGGCAAGGGATAGAACAGAAAGTGAAAAGAGAACTAAGGATGGAAATAGGAGTCTCACTAGAACATACTGAGACAAGATATAAAAATATTGATATACAAAATAATCACAGCGAGGTACCAGAACCATGATGCAACTGTTTTGAGTATACAGCCTTTGCCAAACCCCATTTTTAGCCAACTGGTACTAAATCATGCATGCAAATTGCAAAATAGGCAACTAAGTGTAACTAAATGCACACAGCTATAGAAAAAAAACCCCACAATTTTTGGCAATGATAAATCCCATAGAGAATAGTCTTGAAGCAGGTCTATAAATTCTGGTTGGCCATTAGAACTATTGATCTTCCATGCTGAACAATTTGTTTCATTGTAATGTCAAACATTCCTTTAACAAACATACCATGGCTTAAGAATTTTAGAAGACATTGGAGTGTGTGTTTTTACAGCAACTTAGACCTTATCAGTCTCCCTTCTCTACACCAGGCAAATACTTCTTTCCAGAAGGGGCTAAACATGGAACATGTGACAAAAATATGTGAGGTCAGTGCACCCAATTACCACTTGAACACATCTAATATCAGTCCCAACTTCTTATCTCAGAAATATGCCGTACTGCTGATTGCCTTGATTCATTCCCAATGTGTCTCCAAAACTAATAGGGGGTTATCCTCAGACAATGATACATTTTGGAAACTGAGACCTTAACACAAACACCACCAAGCAATAACTGACCCACAATATTTGAAACAGGAGCCCAGAAACAGAAAACAAATGTACCCTTTTTTAAGTAAGCAGCTTAGTTTCAGGTCAGGTACATAATAATCCCATTGCATAAGAATAGACTATTCTGCCAAAACTGAAATGTATTCTTCATCTCTAAAAAATCTATCACCCCTAGTCCTGCAGATTTTCTCTATAAGGAAGTTAAGGCACCCTGCAGAGGTTTACTGTTTTGGGCTATACACTCAAGTGCATTAGCCTTTCTGTGCTTATTTACTGTATAACTGCATTGTTTAGCTTGATTTATTCCCTCCCCCGAAAAAAAATCTATCTTGTTTACAAATTTCCACCCTTTTCTAACTAGAATAGTCCAGTTTCCAGGCTTTGCTGGTTTCATGACTTTCGTTTCAGTGTTCAGAGCTATCCAGACCTTGCTGAGGTAGAGGGAGGTCCTACTGCTTACCAGTGAGAGTGGGAGCATTGTACTGCCTATCTAACACAAGAGGAGTGGTTTCCAGCTCTGAAATTGCAATTTTATTAGCCATTTTGGGCTGATTTCTATCCCTTTCAACTTTCTGGCATAAATACATGCGTTTGCACACCACGGGGCTAAGGTTAAACTATTCCCAGTGCCAGAAAGTGTGCTCTTCGAATTTTCCCTTAGAAATAGCTAATTTATCAGCAGTACCACTAAAATCTGTATACCTGTGACTAGCACTTGCTCTAAGACATGCTAAAAAGCACTAGGAAGCCTTAATTTGTTACAAGCACTCACGTCTCCTTGGTAATAAGGAGAAAATAGCCGTAGGCACTACAAAGTCTACAATTGGAAGTACCTTGCCAAAAAGTAAGGGAAAACAGCTCTTGTACTCCACAAAGAAAGTATCTAACCAGGCATGTCCAAGGGTCAGCTTCCGGTGATTTCTCCTGTCCACCTGGTGAATCTGGGCATACTGGGGCAATGCAGCAATTGCCTCATGTACACAGACAACCCTCTCCTCCTACCACCAAACACTACAACCTGCGAGAGATGCACTTACATAGCCAAACCGGAAGCAAATCTCTCTCCAGCCAAGATTGTGCTAGACAGTCAAGAGGAGAAGGTAAACACCCACACAGCACCTCAAACAACACATAGTCCTTCAAAACCCACACATAGTAATACAAAACCCACATATGCAGAGGCTCTTAACATTAACCTGCCCAAGCAACAAGGATCTCCGAAGTTAAAATGCAAACAAACACCACCCCCAAACACAACCAAGCCATCACATAGCTCACAACACCAGTGTGCCACCCAACAGCAGCCCCTAAGGCAAGACAATGTACCCAACACTTTAGTCATAGGTGACTCTGTAGTCAGGCACACTGATGTCCCACTCAGCAGGCTGAACAAGGAGAAAATTACAGTTAGTTGCCTGTCGGCTACCAGGATCTGCAACATAACGCATGCACTCAAGTCACTCCACCACAGGTACAAATATGACTCTGTCATTGTCCATGTTGGAGTGAATGACTTGAGATGTACCTCCCTGGACTATGTGAAAAGAGACATGGAAGAGCTCTCAGATCATGTAGCCCAGGCAGGTATGACCCTAAACCTGAATAGCATCCTGCCATCACCCAGAATGATACCACAGTATAAGGACAAAATGATTGACTTCAGTATTTGGCTAAGCTTCTAGTGTCATTCAAAGTGGATCTGTATGCCTGAGATGACATGATCGACAAACCATGATGCTTTGCAATAGATGGTTTGCACCTGTCATCCCTGGGATTCAGGTTACTGGCTAAGGCTCTTGCCACCCCTATAGTGCTTTTTTTTAGGCAAGCTTCAAAGGACAAAACTACCCCTGTAACGGGTACAAGCAAGCAAAATCTGAAGGTAATGCTACTCAATGCTAGAAGTCTAAACCTCAAGATGCCCTCTCTCTCGAGGACCTCCTAAAAATGGAGAACATTGATATCTGTACAGTAACGGAGACCTGGTTCAAAGCTCCAGAGAGCATCCCTGCAGTACCAGGCTACAACTCATACCACACTTTTCGGCCACCAAACCAGGACCGAAACACTAAAGGTGGAGGAGTGTCCTTATTCACCAAGGATATTCACACCTCCAGGCTGGTTGCCCAGCACAATGCATCTGAAATTCTCCAGGTGCAACTAACACTAGGTAAGACTACAATACAAATTGTAGCTTGCTACAGATCCCCCACCATGCCCCAAGGTTCTCACTACACCTTTCTAAACATACTGGAAAATATTAAGATACAGCCAAACACCCTAATACTGGGTGATTTCAACTACCCTGCCATTAACTGGGAAAACTACTCCTGTACACCTTTGCTCAATGGTTCTTGGAATTCATAAATTCCAATGCCCTAGAGCAACTAATTCATAGTCCCAAAAGGGGTACCAATATTCTAGACCTGGTCATTACCAACATGGGAGCACGATGCTCCACACGAGTGGTCACCCCCTTGTGGGTCAGATCAGACCATAGGCTAATCACCCTTGACATCCACATCCTACCCCCACCCCCCTTTAAGGAAATCTCTGTAAAAAAACTTCTCCAAAGCCAACTTCATGCTTCTCAAGTCAGAAGTAACAAACTTCATGACACCCATGCAGATGGGAACTGGAAGTTCAACTGCTGAATCCTACACTAAGGTGCTGTATGAGCACATTCACTCATGCATGGACCGAAACATTCCAAATAGAATCAAGACGCTGTCCTCTAAAAAAAGGAAAGCAATCTGGTGGTCCCCTGCCATAAGCAAGCTGTACAATAGAAGGAAGAAACTGTTGCAGAAATGAGAAAGAACCCAGGATTCAAAAAACTCCCTCACCAGCCTAAGTAGAAAGCTGAGATCCCCCATAAAATCTTCCAAAGCTAGTTACAAAAACAAAATTGCCAAAGATTCCAAAGACAGCCATAAGGCATTCTATAGCTATGTAAAGAATCTAAATGGCAATACTCAGATCTACTCTGAGCTACAGCAGAATGGCACTAGATATACTGATCCCAATGATATCGCCAATATCTTGGCAGATAGATTCAGTGCCAACTTCACCCCCCTCGCCCCTAAAGGGTCCATCTAAATACAGAAAGAATGCCATATTCCAGTATTCACAGCCACTCAGGTAAAAAATGCGCTCTTCAAAGCCAAGAATACAGCAACCGTGGGACCAGACGACATCCCAGGCTGTGTACTGCATGGACTACAAAATTAACTGGCACCTCATATTTAATCATAGCCTCATCTCAGGCTTCATGCCCACAGAGTGGCGCACAGCTATAGTCATCCCACTTCACAAGGGGGGATCCACTTTGGATCCCAGGAACTACTGTCCCATCAGTCTGACAAGCCAGATCTGCAAGGCCATGGAACATATTATCATGGAACTTATAAACAAAGGCATGGACAACCTTCAAACACTGGACCCCACCCCACGGTTTGGGTTTGTGAAGGGCTGATCTTGCCTCCTGAATCTGATTGACTTCTTCAAATCAGTCTCCAGAGCCGTGGATGAGGGTAAGGTGGTTCACACAGCCTACTTGGACCTCACCAAGGGTTTTGACATTATCCCCCACTCTGGAATCATAGATAAACTTACTAAGCTGGGCATTAATCCTTACATCACTTGATGGGTTGCAAACTGGCTTACTGACAGAACACACACTGTAAAAGTAGCCAACTCCAAATCCAGCTCCATATAAGTTACAAGTAGTGTACTGCACGGTTCTGTCCTGGGACCACTCTTGTCCGGCATCTACTTCTCTGAAGTACAGGCCAACACTAAGGGACTCTGGCTTACAAAGTTCACAGATGACTGCAAGCTGGGAGCCATTACTGACTCCCCAAATGATGTGGATATACTACAAAAGAGCCTTACTGAAACAGATGCCTGGTGCCAGAGCCATGGGCTCAAGCTAAATGCCAAAAAATGTATAGTTGTCCCCTTTGGGAAAAAACATGTACCTGTGAACTACCACATAGGTGGCAATACACTAAACACCAAAAGTGTGATAAGAGACCTAGGGATATGGGTGGACAGTGATCTCACCTTTGATAACCACATAGCCACAACAGTTAGAAAATCCTTCTACATGGCGCACATCATCACTAAGGGCTTTTCATCCAGAAAAAAGGAGGTAATTGTCCCTCTGTACTCATCCCTCATTAGACCCATTATAGAATACAACACCCCATTTGGTATGTACCTCACAAGACATCTACAACAACTAGAAAGTCCGTAGAAATATCTCGCAAAAGGAATCATAGGCCTAAAGCAGATGCCTTATGCTGACCATCTAAAGAAACTCCAGCTATACTCTGTCACATATCACCTACTCAAAGGTGATCTCTGCCTGACATACAAGGCCATGTCAAACCCAGAGTTGTTGGACATGCTGCACTTAAAGAAATCCCAATCCCTCCAAGCTACATGCTCCAGGGATCTTAACCTTGTCATCATGATGAATAAAACATGCTGGAGAGATAGGTTCCTGACCCAGAGACCCCCCCCATGCTCTGGAATAGGCTGCCCATACATGTTAGGCAGAGTGCCTCAATGGCCCTCTTCAAGAGGAACCTTGACGATTGGATGGGAGATAGGAAATTCACTCTGGGGATCACATCAGTAGCCTTGCTATACAGGGGTCCAGGAAAGTAAATATTTGTGGGAAGCAATAACCAGGGAATCGTTATAGCTAGGCTTGTATAGGCCCTAAGGCTGATAGCCTAATACCTACCTATGAAAAAAAAACTGACCATGCATTATTTCTCTGAATAAAACTGGAACTTTAAACTCCATGAGTGCACAGACAAGAATGACGCAAGCAAGATGTTTGGTAGCCTTACATTGTAAAATCTTGTGGCAAGCAAAGGAAATAGATATTGCTTTGCCAGCTCTAACAGGCTCTGTACCCTCCTGTACCCCCCCAGCACTTACCTCAAAATGAAAGCCACTTGGGCCTGACTAATTAATCTTGCCTATGGACTATTAGCCTCCTCTCTGACATTGAGATATGCATTTTACAATACATACTAGAGACAGATGTACATTCATAATTTGAAGTATCATTAAAGGTCAACCACAGATAGCCCATCATTGACACTGATGCGGACTTCCAGGACGGAGTATAGTAACCACAGATGAATGTGTCCCATGGCTGCTTACCTTTCTGAGTAGGGGTATTGCCTCCTGATTAAAACTTTATATAGTTGAGACAGATGACCATTAGGTTCCTACCAGATTGTTAAGTTTTAAGATATTGAAACAGGTCCCAGTTCTTCCATACTGAAGGGAATTCAAGTCCCAGAATTGACAAGAAATCATAGACATAGTTTGCCTAGCAAGATGCTGGCAGCTTAATCTCAGACCTCCCTGATGACAGAAGAAATTTTAAAGAATTTTACTCTCCACTTGAAAGAAAATCTTCCTTATTACGATGATATGAATTTGATGGTGCCAGGAAAATTCAAAGAAACCACCTCCGAGGATAAAAGGTGCTGCTACTTGTGAAATTTTCTCTAGTAATAAAAAAAGAGATGCTCTATTATAGCACATCTGTGAAGCTTCGGGAGAAACTACAGTTGAACAAATTAAGACTTGCTTAGGCATAATAGAAAAAAATTAGAATGTGAAATTGAAAAAGAGTGGAAAATGCTTAGTAGGAGTACTGCACCCAGGAAATCCAATAAAAGACTGCCAATGTAGAAAAATAGATACCGAAGAGTAAATAAAAAAAGCAACTGGATTACCAAATGACATTCCAGAGAAGGATGTTAGCGCTTTCCAAGAAATTCTCATAGCTGAAAAAAACATTCTTATAAGAATATCTAAATCCTCACACTAAAAAAGTTCCTATGGTGAAAATCACCCCCAGGAATGAAAGAAAGCTATCAAGACATATTATTGACAACATCTACAACTACATCAGTTCACTGGCCAATGAATAACAGAAGGTGCTACTCTTGTTTTCTTTTTAGAAGTTACCACCTATAATTTATAGGAGACATGTAATGAGCAAAAAAGAAAAATGGGCAACTGCAGATAGCAACTCCAACACATGGAATTTGATTCATAAACAGTGATAGAATCAGAACAGGAATTACTGACACACAGTGAAAGAATACAAGAAAGGAAACTCAGCATAAATCATATACATTAGAAGAGCAACTGCATGAGAAAGAAATGTAATGAGAAATGACAAAAGGGAGAAACACAAGGTTCCCAAAATGACAGAGACCCAGCAGGCAAGTGGCTTGTGCATGTCCAAAAGGAAAAAACTACCACTCACAAAAGAGAACACAGAAGGAAGTCCCAAAATGTCCTCCAGAAATGATACAACTGGTACTTTTCCAGCTACAAAATAAGCTATTATCACATAGCATGATAAAAGATCACTAGGTTGAGGTTCTGTCTGTGTCCTGTGATGGAAGTTCACTGCATGTGTCCTTTGATGGAGATTCTGTCTGTGAACTTTGATGGAAGTTCTGTCTGTGTCCTGTGATGGAGGCTCACTGCCTGTGTTCTGTGATGGAGGTTCTGTGATCTCTGATGGAGGTTCACTGCCTGTGTCATGTGATGGAGGTTCTGTGACCTCTGATGGAGGTTCACTGCCTGTGTCCTGTGATGGAGGTTCTGAAGGTGTTCTGTGATGGAGGTTCACTGCCTGTGTCTTGTGATAGAGGGTCTATGTCCTGTGATGGGAATTCTGTCTATGTCCTGTGGTGGAGGCTCACTGCCTGTGTCCTGTGATGGAGGTTCTGCTTATGTCCTGTGATGGAGGTTCTGTCCATGTCCTCTGATGAAGGTTCACTGCCTGTGTTCTGTGATGGAGGTTCTGTCCATGTCCTGTGATAAAGGTTCACAGCCTTGTCCTCTGATGGAGATTCTATGTCCTGTGATGAAGGTTCTGTCTGTGTCCTGTGATGGAGGTTCTGTCTATATCCTGTGAAGAGGTTCACTGCCTGTGTCCTTTGATGGAGGTTCCATTTATGTCCTGTGATGTAGGTTCACTGCCTGTGTCTTGTGATGGAGGTTCTGTCTGGGTCCTGTTTTTTAGGATTGTCTGTGTCCTTTGATGGAGGTTCACTGCCTGTTTCCTATGATGTTGGTTCTGTCTATGTCCTGTGATGGAGGTTGACTACCCGTGTCCTATGATGGAGGCTTGTCTATGTCCTGTGATAGATGTTCTGTCTGTGTCCTGTGATGGAGGTTCACTTCCTATGTCCTGTGATTTATGTTGTGTCCTGTGATGGAGGTTCTGTCTCTGTCGTCTGATGGAGGTTCACTGCCTGTGTCCTGTGATGGAGGTTCTGTCTCTATCCTCTGATGGAGATTCACTGCCTGTGTCATGTGATGGAGGTTCTGTGTGTGTTCACTGTTTGTTCATGTTCTTTGTGCCTGCACTTTAATACAAATCATAATTGTTCTATTTTTCTACTGAGTAGTTGTTCTGTCTAAACGACGGAGCAATTCATAGTCATGCAAATTCTCAGATTATGAATTTTTTTCTTTTGAGAACTTATATTCATATGAATCAATAATTATCACTGCAGTGCAGGGTGATTTGCACTGCATTGCTAGTGACTATGAACATTTGAGTCAGAATACCTGTGATTGTGCTTCTTCATATTTTCCTCTTTTCTGTCCAAAAAACAAAATGATTTTGAAGAAAATCTGTTCATTGTGGAATAACAAAGGCTTTGACATTTCCAGTGTGGTTCTTGGAAAGAAAGTGAGTTGGCAGGGAGTACATGTAAATATCATGGTAAGCATGCACCAAGGGAGTTGTACATCCAGCTATATCCAGCAAGGAAGCTGTGCAGCTGCTTTAAACATTTTTTTTTCAATAAATTTTTTATTATTTTAAACAGGAACAAACAAGTTACAATCAGACAAATGAATGCAGCAGAGAAAAAATAGCCAGTATAGTTCCAGTACAACTTCAAATATACTATTAACTTACAAAAAGGAACTAATTACAATATTTACAAACAGCGCTACCAAACAAAGGGAGCAGCTTTAAATGCAATAATAATATTGTGAGCTACAAAAGACTGATTACTTGTAGACCATATGCCATGGGAGTATACCGAGGTAAAGGATATACAGACCTCATCTTTAAAGGAAAACTCCACCCTCTCATACAGTTTAACTCGATTATTAGGTTTCTTATCTCCCTACAATGTGGTTCCAGCATTCTGTATGTACAAGGGAAAGCCCACCTACTTTTTTTCAAACTTAACTTCTCACATACTTTGCAGAGAAATTTGTCTCTACCTGCATGATATATCATAGACAAAGTTAAATCTGTAGTTTACCCTTTCAGGTACTGCTGTCAATCTTAGATGGGTAATTAATCCTGCTAATGTCAGGAACACAGCAGCTGATATAAAAAAAGACAGACCCCCGGATTCAGCAATCCTCCGTGTAAGATTAAATAAGTCTTACACGGAAGCTGCAGTTGAACGGTATGACATCAGCATGCCATGCATATGCATGAGGGCATGCTGACTCATACTCTAGTCCAACACGGTCCATGTAGGAAAGTAGGGTGCGTGTCCGATTGCCGAGTGCTGCAAAGGGAATTGCCCCCAGAAGATTTAGAGTCCTGATAGTAAACACCCACGAGCGAGTCCGCCGAAATGTCAAGAAACACAACACCACACATCCCCACAGACTAAACCCTAGTGAAAGTGTTTAAAAAGTAAAAATAACCATTTCAATTTTTTTTTATAATTTCCAATATGTTTGTACGCATTTGCGCTCGTTTGCGCGGGTATGCCCTTCGCTCAACCACAGTTAGCAGATATGACATTGAAAAGCATATAAGATCTACGTATGCAAATTAAGCAAAGTAGCAATATCGTAGCGGTAGAGACCTCGCCCAAAGAATAGGTAGTCACGGTTCGAGCCCCACAACATCACCCTCCATTTTTCTTTAAATAAGTATGAAACAATTCCCCGATATATATAAATTTAATTTAAGTAAAATGTAATGAAATGGCCCGTGTATTTGTGAACAAAACCTATATTATGTATATATAAAAAGGATCATAATTGCCTGTAGCTTAGCAGTGCTTTAACAAGCTTAATATGAGTGCCCGTAGCTAAGCAGTGCTGTACCTAGCTTAATATGAGTGCCCGTAGCCAAGCAGCGCTTTACCCAGCTTAAAATGAGTGCCCATAGCCAAGCAGCACTTTACCCAGCTTAAAATGAGTGCCCGTAGCCAAACAGCACTGAACCCAGCTTAATATGACTGCACATAACTAAATAACATTTTACCCAGAGTAAGCCGTTTGCGCGGAGCTGCGCAGTGCGCCAACCAGCTTACCGTCGGGCAACGTTGAGCAACGTGTAGCAAAGTTGCCTTTACACAGACACACCTCCTAGCCTGTCTAGACAGTAGTAAAATAAAAAAGCAATGACAAGGGTCGAACCCGGGATACTGTGCACCATAGTCAAAGTACTGAAACACTAAGCCATGACACTTGTACATAGAAATCCAGTATTAACATACATATAGGAATGAAGGAAAATATAACCATGACAAAGCAGGTTTGCTCTTAGCTGAGAAATTTTCAAAACGGCCAATCACAAATAAGTGCGGGAAAACCGGCATATATAAGCTCCATAGGCAGGAATACACACCATGACTGATTGTGGTACCCATTTGCAGTCAGGATGGCAGGTGTCGGAGAGGGAAATCGCTTTAGAGCGCAAAGGTGGGGCATTGAGGAGTCCAAATATATGGTTTGGCTCCTAGTCCATCATCATGAAGGCCGACTCATGCAGGGCCAGGTTCAATGGGGTGCGTATAAGGCAGAGGCGTGGAACCAGTTGGCACATGATCTCACCAGTGCCACAGGCATTCCGAGGACTGGTGAACAGGTCCGTCACCACCATGCGGACCTGAAGCGACGAAAGGAGGACCAACTGAAACGATGGATCCAGGAGGCCCGTCAAATGCCCAATGCCCCACTACTGAGTAAGTATACATGTAATTAAGTATGTAAGAAATGCTATCCTAGCCTATAGTATGGATAGGTATGTTCCAATATCCCTTCATTTATATTACAGCTGCAGGTGCTCGTACCGCGAATCGGCAAGCCTATGCTGACAGGCTGGTAAGGCTGTGCCACCAGGCAGGTTAGTAATTATTCAGCTGGTATTATTATAGAATATAAGTGAGACAGCCTGTAAAAGAGTTCAGTGTTGTAACCCAGTAATAAAGGTCAAATAAGCCTAGAATAAAGCTTCTGCTAGTATTCTAAGATCAGATAAGTGATGCAGCCTGAAAAGGAGTATTGTAATCCATTAATAAAGAGTAAACAAGTCTCAAATAGAGTTCCCACCTGTATTGTAATATCAGATAACTGCTTCAGCCTGAAAATGAGTGTTATAATCTATCAATAAAGGACAGACAAGTATTGAATACATCCTTGTATATACTGTCATATGAAATAAGTGAGCCAGCTAGAAAGGATTGTTGTAACCCGGTAATAAATGTTAATAAAGCCTAGAATTAATTACCATCCTGAAATGTAAATATAAAATAAGTGAGAGAGTGTGAGAAAGACCTTGAAGTCTGTAATAAAGGTATACTGCATGCACGACATAATGAAATGAATGAGACAGCCACAACCAAAGAGTGAAATGTTTTACTAAAGTACAATACCTGGACTGTGTCCATCCCACATTTTGGATATGTTGTTGTACCCTTGCATTATGGAGATAGTATGGTTGAATGAAATGCTGAACATCCACAGTTCTCTAGGCCGATATAAACCGGCTGATGGGAATGCCAGTATATCAGAAGAATATTTATAGTCCTCAACTGTGTCATGTGTAGTATTTACCTGTTAATCAGGTACATGAGCAGCTTGTGCTTGTGATCCCACAAATGTCAGTGTGCTGCTAGAACCGTACGTAACTGTTCAAATGTAGCAGGATGAATACAAATGGAATGCATATTAATGTAGCAGTAACATCTCCATCACCAACATTTGTAAGGTTACATACAGGAAACGGTACTAATACATGTAGGGGATATATATATCTGCATCTAGTAGGAATGTATAGTATACGTATAGGTATTTTAAGTTGTTAATGTAATATTTTATCACCCTACCTAATGTTCACAAATGATGCTATTCCACACCAAACTGGGTATGTGTATTCACAATTAATTCCTATGGACATTTGTCCTGTTGGTTTATACATATCTGCATGTATGTTGATGCATGTGCCCTGTTCACATATCCAAACATGATGGCCTGTTGCCACCAATCAACCCTGCATGCTGTTGGAATGTCCACTGTTGTCCTAAATATGCATGTGTTATGGTTGCTGTTCAACTTTTGGAATACATGTGTGTTTGGTGAATGGGAATACTAATGCATGCTGTTACAACTAATTTGGAATGGTGTTGTTTGTTACCAACCCAAAATGCCATTAAATACTGCTAAACATAGGACAACTGGGAAGGCGGGTGCCAGCGGACCCACCTCTCCCACCTCAGCTGGCGAGTGCACCTGGCACCAATGCCCAGGCCGGGACCTCCTCCTCCGGTGGCCCTGTGCCACCTTCGGGTGGAAGCACTGCAGGGGATGGGGCTCACCCCCCTCTGCAAGCGTGGCCGGAGGAGAGCCTCCACTCACCCTCCAAAGGGTCCGGTCTGTGGTGCATAGTGAGATCAGTCGTTCCGTGACTGATCCCTTATGCTAGCTTGAGGCGAGAGTGGCGCAACTCACAGGTGTGCCTGCCCATCCTATCCAGCCCCCAGCACAGCCCCGGCCTGGGCTGTGAAGGCGCAGTGGTAACTGCCCATGGGTGGGGATCTCAGTTCCACTGTTGCCATCTGTGGGCTCATGGGCTTGCGATATCCAAACATCCATCCCCGTCAATTGAGTTTACCCCCCACATGTGTCATACTCCGCCCCTGTATGCATCTTGTTTGTCTTGTCTGTTAACCTCCCCAACCTACCTCCCCAAATATACCTACTTCCTGTACCTCACATTCCACTCTCACCTGAAAAAAAAAAAAAAAAGGGCACTCTGTTCCCACAAAAAAATTGCGCCCCATACATAGTTGCCCATTTCACACACATGTCTGCTGGACATGTAAACTGATAAATACAGTTGGCTCTGCAACATACTTTGTTGTCCTCACTCCTCTCTCAGGGGTGGAAGGTTTCAAATCTCACTCTAAATTTCTAACATATGCACAGCTGTTGCTGGTAAAGAATTGGGCAGCTGTGGGCCTTCCCTACATCCTTCCTGCACATCCAGAGCTTGTTTTCCTACTGTCCTACCCTCTTTGTGCCCCCTTTTTCACCACTTTCCTATTTCCCCATTTTCTTTTCTTTAAAAGAAAATAGCGTGGGTGTTAGCGGGACTAAGCACTTTTAAGCAGTTGTAAGCGTGTCTGCGCTTGTGTGCACTTAACTAAGCGTAGATAAGCGTAGCTAAGCGCCGCGCAAACCCGCTTACAACTGCTAAAAAGTGCCTTAGTCACTCTGTATGGCAAGGCCCTTGTACTGCTCAGCAGCAAAATAAAATATCCTTGTCAGTCTCAAACCCCACACCTTGGGCTCATCAGACTGCATGACATACCACTAAGCCACAGCAGATATACAATAATTTGGTGCTGCAAGAAATATAACATGCATTAAAAGGAGTGAATGTAAAGGGAAACTACGAAAGCAAGAGCAATACATTTCAAGACAGACAGAAATATAACATGCATTAAAATGATTGAATGTAAAGGGAAACTACGAAAGCCAGAGCAATGCATTTCAAGACAGACAGAAATATAACATGCATTAAAAGGATTGAATGTAAAAGGAAACTATGAAAGCCAGAGCAATACATTTCAAGACAGAAATATAACATGCATTAAAAGGAGTGAATGTAAAGGGAAAATATGAAAGCCAGAGCATTACATTGCAAGAAAGAAATGTAACATGCATTACAAGGAGTGAATGTAAAGGGAAAATACGAAAGCCAGAGCAATACATTTAAGACAGACAGACATATAACATGCATTACAAGGAGTGAATGTGAAGGGAATATAGGAAAGCCAGAGCAATACATTGGAATAACCACCGTTGTATGCTAGTTAATTTCCTAATTCCAAAACAAAGTACATACTCCCATGTATCCAGTGTTAGCATTAGGAGGTGTGAGTAAACTGACACACTGAGAAGAGTGTACTGGAAGAAGCAGCAGTCAGGTTTCAGTACAACATGCATTTCACTGTCTACAACCCAGCTTCAGATATGAGACATATACCAACCTTCTGACTCACACAACAGTGTCCACAGCAAACAAGCATGGTCCCCACCTTGCAAAACTGAAAGGCATACGCCTACCTAACCTATCATTTTATAGCAGTGTCCTGAAATCACAGTGAGAATTGCAATTAGCACACAGCAGGCTGCATGCAATTACTAAATGGCGGACACCAATTGGTGCAGAGGCCATCACATGCACATGTGCAGATACCTACAAAAGCAGCCTGTACTTGCTGTCCACACATGCAATTATATCATTGCAGCATATGGACAAAGAGAGCAAGCAAGCAAGCGAGACAGACAGACAAACAAACAGACAAACAAACAGAGTTGTTTTTAGACACAAAAAATAAAAAAATATTTAAAAAGAAAAATATACGTCAACAGGTACAACAGACAAAGGTAAGAAATACAAAGGTAAGGTATGTAACAGATATGTATTTGGTGGGATGCGAATGATGTGTATGAAGGGTACTGTACATACTGTGAACCCTCCATATGTCTGCGCAGTCCATATCTATATGTAAATGCAGATGTGCATAGGGCAAGATACATACTGCAACTGTTAGTGAAGGCTAGACATATATATGTAGTTGAAGGTTGCTATGTACACATATCTGTGTAGGTTGTAGTGTGTGGCATTGAAAACAGCAAGCAGTGCAGGTATATTTCATGTGGTGGTTAAATGCTGTGGGACTGAGACAGTGAAGCCTGCTACAGCTATATGGCCTGAGGACAGCAAAATGCATTCTACACAGCACTGTGCAATATCTTTACAAAACTGTATGTCTCACAACTGTTTAATGATTCATATTCCCAACATGTAAGCTGGCCAGTATATGTGCCTATATGTGCATGTATATCTACAGCAATGGATGTTTACAAGTATGTGTATATATACCTGTATATACGTATATATATATATATATATATATATATATATATATATATATATATATATATATATATATATATACATATATTGATATGTAGATATATAGATATATAGATATATGTAGATATATAGATATATACATATATAAATATATGTAGAGATATATAGATATATACAGATATCATACATCACACATACATCATACACAGAGGTTACCATTGCCAGAAATACAGAGGTATGTCACACCCATAGCAGTCAGCCAACCACCATGACAACACCTCACAATCCCTCCAGGCTACATGACCTAGGGCCCTAATCCATGTCAACGCACTGAACAGCACATGCTGTAGGTACAGGTTCCTATACACAAATATGCCATACTCTGGACTAAACTACCTAGCATTAATAAACATGGCTCATCATTAGTAGATGAATGTTATGGAGATAGGTCACCTCTGTGTATCCATTTGACAGGATCAAGTGTAATCACATTACATGTGTGTCAAATGGCAGGGTAGCATATGGCTAGGCTGCTGTAGGCCCCGACCCAATAGTGTAGTACCTACCTATGACACAATGTGCACACACATGTACTCAGTGCAATACCACCTATGTGAGGTGGAATGAGTGTGATACTGACTGTGTGCAAGGTCTGTAAAGGTGTGATAGCTTAGCGTGAGGTTGTGTCTGTTATGGTAGTTTGTGTCCTAGGTGTCAGGGCAGAGAAAGATGTGTCAGTTAATGGGATGCAGACATAGTAGGATGGCATATGTTGTGACGTAGTACCTTTTGTACGACTGTGGTGTCCCATTGTAAGCTGTAGCAGTACATGTATGCTCAGTAAGTGGTACTGCTGGTGAATCCAGGTCACATATGAACTGTTGTACTACCTGAAGCTGTAGGCCTAAACACCACAGTGTGGTGTATGTTCACATTCCCTGGTATCACTGTCATGTGTGTTTCCTGTAGTCTGCACAGATTACATTCCTCAGGCATAGGTATCTGTAAGTAGGGGCACACAGTACTATAAGGTACACAGGTAATGCTCATCTGTGTTGGCATACATTTGTGTGTTGTATGTTTGACTAATGTGTGTGTAATGATGCCTGTACCATGGCCGCAATCACATGTGTGTTACAGGGTATGTGTGTGTACCTAGCAACATGTATACTCTGTTACAGCAGTATGCCAGCTATATTAAAAACCGTGCACATATGTTAGGTAGGGGTATGGCATCAAAGACTAGGGTGGTTTACTGTTAATACTGTAACTGTACATTACATTCATTGCATTGGATGACAATATTCGTCATGCATTAGCTTGATATATACCCCCAGTGTGAGGTTGTGCATTGTATCCAATACAGTGTGTCAAGTACTGGTGTATACTGGTTTGTTGTATGGAGTGCAGCAGCCACTGTCAGGCAGTTGTGGGCTGAGCACTGATAAGTGGTATTGAAGGTGTGTATCCTCTGATAGACAGACAGATGCTATATCTGGCAGTTAAGTGATATTGGCACTTCATAATGTTAAGTGTGCCACATGACTTGCTCACACATATTGTTTAATTGTCTTCCAGGGTTATGGCTCATCGCCGCAATTCTGTGTATACAGCTGCAGAGGAGGAGGTCATACAGGCCAGCCTGTATCAAAACTATGCACAGCTTTTTTCCAGGGCCAGCCAGCACCAGCATGAGCGCACTGCAATGTGGCAAGATCTTGTTTGCCGGGTAAATGACATAGGCATGCATAACCGGACATATGAGCAGGTACGCCATCACTGCAGTGATTTAATCAGACATGTCTGGCAGCGTGCATCTGATATCCATAGGCACCAGCTTGTCACAGGTGGTGGGGTGCCCATACACCCCCCCTCACCAGAGTGGAGGAGCTGCTCCTAAGCATGGTGGCTCCTGGCCTACAGCAGCAACAACATCATGCATGTGTCTTCATGGAGGCCGGAGCTACCCAGCAGGACGACATGGAGTGTGCAGGTAATATGCCCTAGCTGTAGACTACTGTTACCTGTATTGTTAGAATATGCTTATGTGAGATGTGAACTGTGTGTTTAGCAGTTGTGCTGCCTCTCGTGTGCAATACTGATATTTGGAATAGTATCTCCACACCTGTGACTGTTGACTGTTGTTCCACTGTAGATTAGTGCACTCACTCACGGCAGCAATGCCACAGTTGTGGCCACTGATAAACTGTGTCATATTCTTGTAGGTCCCTCTGGTGTGACAGCAGGGCAGACGGTACATGCTGGTGAGTGTGTTAACACTTTAATAATGGTAATGAAATGTGCATGTCATAGGTGAGGTGTAGGCTATGTATACGTAACACACTTACACATAATGCATAGTGTCCATGTTTGCTGTGAGACATTAATCATCACATTAGAGTCAGTAGCTGCCTCAAGCACATACACTGCACAGTGCAGCAGACACAAGTGTGGCAGCACTGTACTGCACCTTAGATATGCATAGTTGCTACAGCTGTACACAACAGAACACGTTTATCATATGCAGTACATGAAAACATGCTATACTCATAGCAGTCATTGCTTTGCACCTCAAGTGTTGTGCGTGTGCAAACATATGCACCTATACACAATATGCATAGCATGTTGTGTGTGTGCTTACATATGCCAGTATACACAATATGCACAGCAGTTGCCATCCAAACAAAGTTTCACATATATGTCCTGGAATGCTAGTGGGAGTATAGGTCACTTGACACACATTGGGTTGTGTCCATGTACAAATTGTGTTCCATGGTGTAGCCAATCACTGAACAATGACACACTTGCAACAAAGCCATGTATACTGCTATTACATAGGGGTGTCTACACTAGCACTGTATGGTCTTGTGCAACACATATTCTGCATGCTGACACGTATGTTGACTGTTTACCTTGTGATACTGACACCCACCTTCACCCACTATAGAGTATGTGTTGGATTGCTGGTGTGTGTGTATGTGCTGTAGTGAGGAGTGTATTACTGGGCATGTGTGCATGTGTGCATTTGTGCATCTGTGCATCTGTGCATGTGTTCATGTGTAGACCATAAAGTGTGTTTCCTGTCTTCTTCTCACAGGTGCTGAGTTAGGGCTGGCCGAATGCAGCAGGGAACCTGAAGCCACTGCCATGAATAGTGCTGATGGTGAGACATGTATTTTGACACAGGGAGGTTTGACAGGGTCTGTCTTTGGTCCATCAATCGACAGTACACAGCGTTCAACCCCATCTATGTGCACACTCATACTGCCAATACATCCCTCACCACCAATGGCCATAGGCGAGGGGCAGCATACAGTTGGCACGGACCAGGAGAGTGTGGTACCCATGGCACTTGCATCCCCTCACAGCAGCCATAGCCATATTCCTGGAATGGTACCACATAGGCAGAGGTCCAGGGGTTCTCGGGGGAGTACCACTGGTCGTATTGCCCCTGGCAGGCATGCCATCACTGGTCTCATGACATCCAGTATGTTCCAGGCTGTAATGCAGGCTCAGGCACGTATGGAATGGTACACCAGGCAGGGACTTAGGGTGCAGAGGGCACATTGCACCGCTATCAATGACAGCATCCGTGACCTTGCCGGTGCCATCTGGACTTACACCGAGGTTATTGATAGACGTTGGAGGGACACAATAGATGCCCTCCACAATATGTCATCCATGAGCCGGGACCGTGCGGGATGGTTGCAACGTCGACGCGGACGCATGCCAGCAACAGCAACAGCAACAGCTGGCAGTGGTCACGGATGGCCCCTGGGTCACAGCCGCTCCCATAGTGGCAGTACCAGCGCCAGCAATGCTGGGGCTGGCCTGTCCATTGACCATCTCAGTAGACCACGTGCACGTGGCTCTGGCCATTCCCAGCAGGGACATGGGTCCAGTCGTCCCACCTCTGCCTCTGAGGACAGTACCCAGTCAGGGTTGGTACCCGATACTGTCCATAGCACCCCCTGCCAGGCACAGGTACTGTGTCCGTGGCCAGAGACAGTAATCTGTATGGCCTAGCAGGTGCAGTCTGTGGCTGTCCCACAAACTACTGTATATGGCAGCCACATGATGGAGCTGTGTGCATGCAGACACACACACATTAATCAAACAACTAGGGCTCACACATACACACACACATTACATCAACATTGGCCCATGCTGTACTGTTGTCCCTCACACACACACACACACACACACACACACACACACACACACACACACACACACACACACACACACACACAAACATGTTGATTGGATGGGTCAATGTCAGGCTCTGGCAAACAACAAAACATCCTGTGCATATGATGATACCTGTGTCACCTTCTGTCATCTGTAACATTGATGGAGGAACAGGCTAACATGGTGCTGATGCACAGGGTGACACTATAGCAGTGTAGCAATATTAGCAAGTTGTCAACAGGAAAGTGTAATGACATCCTTGTAGGTATATCTCAGCAGACATTATTCATCAAAGCTCTGATTGTCAATGTAGCACTCTTTACACCACTGTTAGGTCTGACTATGTATTGTGCACCCATGTGCCAATTGGCTGATGTGTAATGTGTTGCCAGCATGTGTTAGTGAGTGGACAGTATGTGTGTGATGTGTGCAGTACAGATTAGCAAGTGTACATCTGTGAACATGGTGGGTGTGCACTGTCTGTATGTACGTGCATAGTAGACACATGGGACATGTGGCATACTCTGTTGTACACATAGTGAACATGTCACAGTATCTTTCAATGGCCAGTATGCATTCTACTACAGTTATGTACTAACATGGGTAGACATGTGTGTATGAAATGGGTAGACACCATGCTGTGGGTGATACTGTTAGTATCTGTCAATGATTTGTGGTCTGGTAGTATACATAACCTCAACAGCATGACTATAAGCAATCATTGGATGTTGTCCTGACAAATGACACACAGTCATAGGGAACTCAGTAACAGTTGCATCCTTCCGGTGCTACACTATAACACTAACCAGTGGTAATTGCCGCCACCCATTCCTGTGTCCACACCTGTTTGACATATAGTCCCCTTCGGTACATGCAAACACACAAGGGATGTGTCCATCCACATCTGATAATGAATGCAGTGGCCTACAATCCATTCCCTGGATGGGACACATATCCTACACAAGAGTATCATACAGACAGATGACTGTCATGTGATACATGCTGTATAACAGTAAGCTGACTATGGCATAGTCATCCACATGTACTATACTTCCTATCCCGTCAGTACCACATTGGTGGTAGCCCTCAACATGTATGTTGGGTACCAATGTCTACATACAGCCTCATGTTATGTCATGTGTCCCTTGGTATCCAAATATCCATAGGTATTGTGGAGTCCCAAGGTGTGTCACATGACACATTGGAGGCGTGGATGCATATACACAAGGCGGTTGTACACCTATAAAGACTGTCCATTATTGGCAGTCATGGTTGTGTATGAACATGCCTGACATAAACCCCAGGCATATACCCTCACTCACACTACTGTAAAGTAACTGTCATGGGTGTGTGTGGCACAGATGACCTTGGCCACGGATCACAACAGTGGATGGGCCTGTCACATACATACATATGTGACCTACGATCTGAGAAGCTGTGGCACAACCTGTCAATGGCAACAAATGTATTAATGTAGTATGCAGGCTTCACACCTATGTACTGATTAAGGGAACATGTACACATATATATTTGCAATGCATATACCTGATGTGTGCAATGCACTTACTGTTGTAATCATAATATGCCATAACATAGTAAAAGCAAGACCCAGACTGTATTGGCCAACCGTGACACACACACAATCAGCACTTGCAGGACTCAAACCTCTACCTAACTAGGTTTTGATACTACAGAGAGATGCATTAACATGGTGCGCTATTTGTTTTACTGGGTGGTTTTCCTTCTCCGACTGTATTTCAAGGGTGCTGACATCATCAGTCTTTCCAAAGAGGAATGTACATCTGTAGTGTGTTTTCCCAGTCTTCAAAAAGGCCACTCTTTTTTATAGAAAATTGCACACACATACAGCATTTGCAGTATTGAAACCCCTACCTAACTAGGTTATGATACTACAAAAAGACGTATTAGCACGGCACGCTATTTGCTTTATTGGGTGGCTTCTCTTCTCCGTCTGTATTTCTAGGGTGCTGACATCATCAGTCTTTCCAAAGAGGAATGTACATCTGTAGTGTATTTTCCCAGTCTTCAAAAAGGCCACTCCTTTCATAGAGAATGGCACACACAGACAAACACACAGTCAGCATTTGCAGGATTCAAACCCCTACCTAATTAGGTTATGATACTATAGAGAAACGCATTAGTGCGGCGCATTATTTGCTTTACTAGGTGGCTTCCTCTCTCCATCTGTATTTCTAGGGTGCTGACATCATCAGTCTTTCCAAAGAGGAATGTAAATCTGTAGTGTGTTTTCCCAGTCTTCAAAAAGGCCACTTTTTTCATAGAGAATTGCACACACATCCCCCACACACAAACAGTCAGCGTTTGCAGAATTCAATCCCTTATCTAACTATGTTATGATACTACAGAAAGACACATTAGCATGGTGCGCTATTTGCTTTACTGGGTGGTTTTCCTTCTCCGACTGTATTTCAAGGGTGCTGACATCATCAGTCTTTCCAAAGAGGAATGTACATCTGTAGTGTGTTTTCCCAGTCTTCAAAAAGGCCACTCTTTTTTATAGAAAATTGCACACACATACACACAGTCAGTATTTGCAGGATTCAAACCCCTACCTAACTAGGTTATGATACTACAAAAAGACGTATTAGTACGGCACGCTATTTGCTTTATTGGGTGGCTTCTCTTCTCCGTCTGTATTTCTAGGGTGCTGACATCATCAGTCTTTCCAAAGAGGAATGTACATCTGTAGTGTATTTTCCCAGTCTTTAAAAAGGCCACTCTTTTCATTGAGAATTGCACACACATTCAGCATTTGCAAGATTCAAACCCCTACCTTACGATACTACAGAGTAGACGCATTAGCACGGCACGCTATTTGCTTTACTGGATGGTTTCCTTTCTCCTTCTGTATTTCTAGGGTGCTGACATCATCAGTCTTTCCAAAGAGGAATGTACATCTGTAGTGTGTTTTCCCAGTCTTCAAAAAGGCCACTCCTTTCATAGAGAATTGCACACACATACACCCCCACACAGTTAGTGTTTGCAGGATTCAAACCCCTACCTAACTATGTTATGATACTACAAAGAGACACATTAGCACGGCACACTATTTGCTTTATTGGGTGGTTTCCTTTCTCTGTCTTTATTTCTAGGGTGCTGACATCATCAGTCTGGACATGGTAATGTGTGTACACTTTGATTTATGCCATTCCAGGAATGGTCCATGTGGGTCATCAGGTGTCAACAGCTGGAACAGGAACTCATAATCCTTACCTTGTGTGATCTATCTGTGGACACATCGACATTCCTTCATATGTCAACACATATTTATGCACAGCTTGTTGGTTTTGTGGCTACTACATGTGTCTGGGATGCTGATAAAGGGCTATTCAAAGTGTATGTGAGACATGTGTAGCTGTGTTCAGTGATGTATGTCCTATGTGGCTGCCTTGCAAACAGTCTAGCATGTTTGGGAACCATGATCCGCACATGAACATACCACGGTTAGTAGGGTTGTGTGCATGTCAGCTTCCAATAGCTTGGTTTATGACTTCAACCATGATGGACTCCATGGCTTGCAGATCATACTTCACAGGCATACTGGACTGTACATCCCATGGTGTGTTGTGCACCAACACTTGTGTGAAGTGCCATATGTTGCTGTAACACATTCAACGGTTCCACATCCTGTGTAGGGGGGAGGTTCAGCTGACTGTTCAGGTGCAGGATCTGTTTGTTCTGTACTTTATGCATGACACATATTGGTAATCAATGTAGTCCACTTGATGCCATGCTTTTAGCATTGGGGGTAGCTGTTCATCCATTCTACATGTGATATCTCCTGGTATGATGATATGGACTATCGTCGGTGGGAGGTGGGTATGTATATATGGGCCTGTCTGTCAGGATGTCGGCATTGTCAGTCAGGTACAGCTGGCCCTGACTCATGACATATATGTGTGTACATTGCTATATATGACATAGCTGTTGGAGGTGTCATGATTCAGTCTGGACTCCTTCTCAGCTACTCTTTACAGAACACCAAAAACCTGAGCACTAATCCCTGATATACTCCTTTACACACTTAATACCCTACTGATCCTTTGTCATCTGGATACAGAGTATGTCATGATGATATCCCAGCATGTCCAGGGGTCGGCTTTGTGTGCACTCTCCAGTCCAGCTGGTGAATATTGTGATGTAGACACAATGTCACGTCTGCCTCGTGTACACAGACAAGACTCTCCTCCTCACAACAAACCCAGATATATGTGTGAGTTGCACCTATAGAGACACACAGGGTGCTGAACTCTCTCAACCCATGACTGGCATAGTCTATCAGGTGGTGAAGATAACCACAGACACCACATATCAGTCTCACATATCCTCTGGCGACAGCACTCAAACCACATTATCACACATACACATACTCGGATGCTGTAAATGAACTCTACCTAAGCAGCAGAGACCTCCACATCAGGCACACACACAACTGCTACCCCACTACAATTCCCACATCTCACATAGTTCACAATGTCAGGGTGCCACACAGTCACTTGCCTTCGGGCTACTCAACACACATAATACAGTTGTGATAGGCGACACTTATTGTCAGACACACTGATGTACCACTCACCAGCCCATACAAGGGAATATTCCCTTTGTGCTGTCTGTTGTGTGTCAGGATCTGCCACATAACACATGCAGTCAGGTCACTACAAAGCAAATACAGGATTGGCACCATCATTGTCCATGCTGGTGCGTAAAACCTCAGATGTTACTCCCTAGACTACATGACATGGTACATGGAGGAACAGTGTCATGATGTAGCCCAAGCCAGTATGACCCTGACCTTGTCTAGCATCTTACACCCACCAAGTATGATGTTACAGTATACAGACAAACATATCATGTTTAACACTTGGCTAACAGACTGGTGTAATTCATAGGGGATACAGTGTCTGTCAGCCTGTGGTGACATGCTCAACATGCCACATAGCTTCACTATGGACAGTTTGCACCTGTCACCCTTGGACCTTTGAATGCTGGCTAAGGCTCTTGCTACCACCATAGTGCATTTGTTGAGCAGGGCTCAAAAGACAAACCCACCTACATAGACATTACAGGTTAAATAACACTAAGGGTAATGTTGCTCAACACCAGATGTGTTACCCTCATATTGTGGCCACTCAGGACTCCCCTCAGTATGGGGGATAGCAATATATGTGCACTAACAGACACCTAGTTCAGGGTCACATATGCACACCAGCAGTACCAGGTTATGTTTCATACCATGCTTTCTGACCACAGGACTTGGAACGGACAACACAACTAGGGGGTGTATCCATATACATCACAGATACACACACCTTCGGGTTAGTGGCACTGCACTAAGCATCACAGACCATACATATACAACTACCATTGTTCAAAACTGCCTTTCAGTTTGTTGCCTACTACAGACCACCCTCCCATACTCAGGAACCACACTCGGCTTTCCTGGGAACAGTGGGGGATATGATGGTCTCCATGAACACCATTATATTGGGTGACATCAGATACATGAATATTGACTGGGGATACTACTCAAGCCGCAACAACCTGCCCTACAGTCGCTACAATTTGTACATTCATATGCAGGGCAAAACCAGTCACCACAGCCACAAGGGGGAATACATATTGGACATGATCATCACCAACATGGGGACTCTATGTTACACACCAGCAATATACCCCTCATTGGTAAGATTGGAACATACAGCTATCTCAGTGGACATACATATACACTCCACACACCCATCCTGGGTAATCTTGGTGAACTTCTGATGAGCCAACGTCTCACTTCACCAAAGCAAGGTGGTATCCTTCAGAGACCTTGAGACAGTGTGAAATACAGCTCCGACTGCTGAATCCTTTACATACACATTCTATGGACTCCTAGTGGACTGCATGGATTGTGCTACCCAAATAACAAAAAGACTCACTCCTCCAATGGCAGGGGACCTGTCTGGTAGACACCAGCCATTAATGAGCTGTACAATGTCACGAGGAAGCTACTACATGATAGAGCACAATCCCAGATGGGGAAAGCAGCTGCAATCTGTACTAGCAGACAGCTATGATCACTCATGTACTTATCTAAGGTCTTCTTCTCACGGACAATTGCACCAGACAGGTGGGACTGTCACAAGGCCTTCGTCTGTTATGTCAGGAACCTGGCTGGACACTCACTGATATGCTGTGAGTTACTGCATACTGACTACACTTACCCTGAACCCACTGGCATAGCTAACATCCTGGCAAACAGGTTCAGTGCAGATGTCTCCCCCCATCCCCCCTAGGGAGCAACTACCCATCCCAACAGAGTGTAACCTCCCTGACACCACACAGTAACAGGTGAGTGCTGTCCTCCCCGAAGCATACATTACAGCATCAATGTGACCAGTTGGTGTCCCGGCCTGCATCTTACATGAGCTTCATGACAGACGTAACCCTCACATTACATCACTGTGCAATATTGGAGTTACTACAGGATATGTACCCATGGAATGGCATACATCGACAGTGTTCCCACTCTACATAGTTGGTGCCAGAATGGAACACAGACAATATTGCCCTATAAGCCTAACTATCCTGTTATGCAAAGCTATGGAGTGTATTGTCATGGGACTCTTACACATAGACATCAGGAAACTACAGACACTGTGTCCTACACATTTCAGCATTGTTGTGGGCAGATCTTGCCTCTTGAACATGTTTGTATTCTTTTGACAGTTAACAGGTCCATCAACATAGGGACAGTTGTACACGCAGCCTACCTGAAGCTTGCTAAACCCTTCCACACAATAACCCACTGGGCTATTATGCATTGGCTCACCAGCATCGATATGGACACATATCTCACATGATGGATTGCTACCTGGATCAGGGATAGCACCCACATGATCAGAAATGCAGGTGTCATGTCTGACTATACACCAGTTACACGTGGCATCCCACACGGCTCAGTCCTGGGACCTCTCTTGTTCAGTATATATTTGTCTGACATACAGGCTACCACAGGGGGAATATGGCTGACCTTGTTCACACTTGACTGCAAACTGGGTGCCATGATCACCTCTCCAGCTGCCACATGCATACTCCAACAGGGTCTCTCAGAGATGGATGACTGGTGCCTGAGCCATGGCCTACAGCTAAATGCCATTAGTTGTATAGTCATCCCCTTTGGGAATAACAACATGCCCACACATTAACACATAGGTAGTACTCCATTACATATGGTAGGTGTTGTTAGGTGATTGGGGACATGACTTGTTCGTACTGTCACCTTTGACATTCACGTTGCCACAGTGGTTGGACAGACCTTCTATATAAGCAACCTTATCCCATATGGTTTCACATCTAGATCGAGTGATGTCATCGTGCCCCTATACTAATAACAACCATGCTTGGTTACAATGCCACCTTTGGGGTGTACCTTACCCAACACCTGCAGCAACTGTACTGGCCACAGATACCCGAGCAACAGCCACCCCACAACAATTCCCATGAATCACATATCTCACAAAATCAGTGTGCCTCACAGTCACAACCCTTAAAGCCAAACAACACACCAACTACAGTTGTTATAGGGGACTCTATTGTCCAGCACACTGACATCCCGCTCAACTGACTGAACAAGGAGAAGGTCACTGTAAGCTGCCTGTCAGGTGGCAGGATCCACCACATAATGCAAGCATTCAGGTCACTCCAAAGCAGGTACAAGTATGACTCTGTCATTGTCCATGCAGGTGTGAATGACATGAGACGTACCTCCCTGGACTACAAGACGTGTGACATAGAGCAGCTCTCTGATCATGTAGACCAGGCTGGTATGACCCTGACCTTGGGTAGCATCTTGCCCTCACCAAGAATGATGCCAGAGTATACAGACAAAATGATCAGTTTAAACAATTGTCTAAAGTATTGGTGTCATTCAATGGGGATCCAGTGTCTGTCAGCCTGGGATGACATGCCTGACAAGCCACGTTGCTTCGCTAGGGACAGCTTGCACCTGTCACCCTTAGGCTTTCGTATACTGGCCATGCCTCTTGCCACCCCCATAGTGCATTTTTTAGGCGAGGCTCAAAGGACATACACACCTCCATTGATAAGCAAGGATACAAAATCTAGAGGTAATGCTACTCAATGCCAGACATCTACACTTCAAGATGCACGCACTTGAGGCTCTCCTCAGTATGGAGAATATCGATGTCTGTGCAGTAACAGAAACCTGGTTCAAGGCTCCTGAGAGCACCCCAGCACTACCAGGTTATAACTCATACCATGCGTTTCACACACAAAACTCGGACGGAAGCATAAAAGGAGGGGTAGTATCTATATTCATCAAAGATACCTACACCTCTAGGTTAGTGGCACTGCACGAAGCATCAGAAACCATCCATGTGCAACTAACAGTGGGCCAAACTGCATTTCAGTTTGTAGCCTGCTGCAGAACACCCACCCTATTACAGGAACCCCACTTGGCATTCCTGAGAACACTGGGGAATATCAAGGTCTCTCCTACAACTATGTTATTGTGTGACTTCAACTACCCAAACATTGACTGCAACAACTACTCATGCCCAAACACACTCGCCTAATGGTTCCTTGAAGTTATAAACTGTAATGCGATGGAACAACTGGTCACCACTCCCACAAGAGGGAAAAACATATTGGACCTGGTCATCACCAACAAGGGGACTCTATGTTCCACACCAGAGGTAAACCCTTCATTGGTAAGATCAGACCATTAACAAATTTCCATGGACATCCATATCCCATCCCCACCCCCAGCCAAGGAAATCACTGTATAGAATTTCTCAAATGCCAACTTTGCACTTCTCAAGACTGAGGTGGAATCCTTCAAAGCCCACAGGCCAGAGGATAACAGGCCAATCCCCAGAATCCTTTACAAATGCATTCTATGAGCACCTGCAGGAATGCATGGATCGTGCTATCCCAAATAAAACAAAGCCTCACTCCTTCAAAAACAGGAGACCTGTTTGGTGGACCCTGGCCATAAATAAGCTATACAACAGAAGGAGGAAGCTACTACATGACAGAGCAAGATCCCAAAAATGGAAGCCATCTCTGATCAGTATTAGCAAGAAACTTCAATACCTCATAAAATCATCAAAGGCCAGTTTCCAAAGGGAAATTGCCCTAGACACTAAAGATATTCACAAGTCCTTCTTTAGTTATGTCCATAATATGGGTGGAAACTCCCAGATATGCTCTGAATTGTTGCATAACGGTACAAAATATACCAAAACTACAGACAGCCAACATCATGGCAGACAGATTCAGTACAAACCTCTCCCCCCCTTCACCCACAAAGGAACAAATGCCTATCCCAACTGAATGTAACCTCCCTGACATCACAGATGCACAGGTGAAAGCTGCCCTTGCCAAAGCAGAAAACACAGCAGCTATGGGACCAGACGGTATCCCAGGCTGTGTCTTACACAAGCTCCAAGAAGAACTGAACCCTCACATTAAGTTACTGTTCAAACTTAACCTTACTACAGGATATGTACCCGAATAATGGCATACAGCTACAGTGGTTCCACTCCACAAAGGTGGTGCCACACAGACCCTGGGAACTATCGCCCCATAAGCCTGACTAGTCTGGTCTGTACAGCTATGGAGCGTATTATCATGGAACTCATAAACAAAGACATTGGGAGCCTCCAGACACTTGACCCTACCCAATTTGGCTTTGCTAAGGGCAGATCTTGCCTCTTAAACCTAGTTGATTTCTTTGAAACAGTTACCAAAGCTATGGATGAGGGAAAGGTAGTCCACACAGCCTACCTGGACCTCGCAAAAACGTTCAACACAATACCTCACTCGGATATCATACATAAGCTTAACAACTTAAATATCAACCCCTATATCACAAGATGGGTTGCAAACTGACTCAGGAATAGAACCCACATTGTCAGAATCGCAGGTGCCATGTCCAAATACAAACCAGTTACAAGTGGCATCCCACAGGGCTCAGTTCTGGGACCTTTCTGGTTCAGTATATACTTCTCTGAGGTTCAGGCTAACACGGGGACATTATGGCTGACAAGGTTCGCAGATGACTGCAAACTGGGGGCCATAATCGACTCTCCAGCTAACACAAGCATCCTCCAGAAGGGTCTCACAGAGATGGATGTTTGCTGCCAGAGCCACAAGCTCGAGCTACATGCTACAAAGTGCATAGTCATCCCCTTTGTGAAAAACAAGGTGCACACAAATTACCACATAAGTGGTAATCCATTAAGTACAGAAGTAGTAACTTGAGATTTGCGGACCAATGCAGATAGTAATCTCTCCTTTGATAATCACATTGCCAAAGTTGTTACAAACACCTTCTATATATGCCACCTTATCATGAACAGGTTCGCATCTACATCAAGTGAGGTCATTGTGCCCCTGTACTCATCAGTCATCAGCACCATACTTGAATACAATGGCCCTTTTGGGATGTACCTTACCTGACACCTACAGCACCTGGATAGACCCAAAAGTACCTCTCCAAGAGGGTCATGGGCTACAAACAGATTTCATATGCAGCTCAACTAAGGAAACTCAAGCTCTACTCATTTGCTTACCACCTACTCAGAGGCAATCTATGCCTGACATACAAAGCCATGTCAAAGCCCTAATTAATGGACATGCTCCACCTCAAACATCCAAGTCCCTTAGAGATACACGCTCCAGGGACTTAAACCTCAGCACAGGAATAAAAAGGACATGCTGGAGGGACAGATTCATTTCCCAGAGGCTCCCCTCACTCTGGAATAGAATCCCAATTCATATTAGACATAGCCCCTCGCTGACCCTCTTCAAGCCAAATCTGGACACATGGATGGGAAATCGCAAATTCACCCCTGGGATCTCTTCTGTGTCCCTGCTAGACAGAGGCACAGTAGCCTAAATGTACATGGACTATCTTGTGTGACCTACTATTCACTGGCACAGTGTAGTACTCTGACAGGGCTGCAAAAGCCAAACACACTCTGGCTAGGCTTGTACATACCCTAGGGCAGATAGCCTACTATAGACCTCTGAACCTATGCTTCTGCTCGGGATGCACAATATTTACTGCTGATACTGTTTGCAGGTCTTTATTGTTTTTGCTTTCCCAGTTTCTATGAACAACTTAGGTATCTGTGGTACATGTTTGATAATGACAGGGTTCCACTATATTATATAAGTGTTTGTTGTCATGTAACTGTGTGCACAGGGCAGATTGCTGGATAGTGAGAGGTTCCTGGGTTAACACATGCAACTGCCAGATGTGTGGCCCACTGCTGTAGTCAGACATGGCCTAAGTGTGTGAGCATGCCCAGTTCAGGCTTTCCATGTTTTGTTGCCTGACATATGTCTCATTTATCCAAGTGTGTGAGCATGCCCAGTGTGACCTTTCAGTATGTTGCAATCTGAAGTCCACTACATTTGTGGATGTGTGTGAACATGACCGATATTAACATTTATACTGTGTGTGTTGGAAGTCAAGTTCTGTTCTTACTGCAGGACTCACCTTTGTGTCATAACTCAACAGGGATTATGCTATGCCTGCAGGGTTTCCATGAGATACTTTGCATAGACATATCAACATTCCTTCATACTGGCTGAACAGTGCAATGCTGTCATGGTTTATTGGTTCAGTACTTTAACTATGGTGCACAGTATCCTGGGTTCGAGGCCTATCACTGCTTTATATTTCCAGACTGCTTAAGGGCCAGTTAAGCAAATATGAGCATGTTGGCTTTTATTCTGCTATGCCCTACTTAGACCAGGCTTATCCGACATTGCTGTATATTCACCAACTTTGCTGGACATTGCCCAGTATTACTCAACACTGTCCACAGTTGTACTAGTTGGTGTGTGTATTCTGTTTGCATATACTACATGGTGGTAAATGCTGTTTAGCACTACCTTAAATTGCTTGACACATGGCAATCATGCCTCAGGTGGTGCTGCAGGGCTGCCTATGTTGGATGCACATACTACACTCCCTGTACATGTTTGAAGCAGGTAGTGTCAACTCAGGCATCCCTTCTACTACATGTGCGGGTCAGAGAGAGGTATCATTTCTAGGGTTCCTACTTTGCCAGTGTATGTGCTATGTGTTGCCTCTTTGCCAAGGCCAAAGCATACTGGGCATGCCTCCTTCTGCCTACTGGGGCAGGCTCAGGTTGTTCCTCCTCCGAGTCACACTCTGCCTGTGATGACCTTGGCAATGGTGGGGGGCTGTTTGGGCCAGGCCTATGCTGGTCCTGTTGCAGCTGTTTTCGCAGGATCATATTATGTAGCATAGCACATACCATGACAATTTGGGTACATGTAGTTGGAGTGTACTGCAAGGCTCCACCAGATGTGTCCAAGCACCGGAACCGTGACTTGAGCAGCCCAAACACACACTCGATTACATTTCGTGTTTGTGCGTGTGCCTAATTATGGTGTTCCTGTTCAGGTGTGTGTACGTTTCTGATGGGTGTCATCAGCCACGGCTCCAGTGTATAGCCAGCATCCCCCACTAGGTGACCATGTGGGATGTCCCCATTGGCAAATGTCTGGTACAGCTGCGTCAGATGCCAGATATGGGAATCATGGTAGCTTCCAGGGCAGCCAGCACACACATTCAGTATTATGCCCTGGGCATCACACATTACCTGGCAGTTGATGGAGGGGAAGCCCTTGCGGTTGAAGTAGACCCTACCCCGCTCATCGGCTGATGCTTTGATGCGTATGTGCGTGCAGTCTATTGCACCCACTACCTCAGGGTATTCCGCTATTTGCTGGAAGAGACGTATATTGCTGGCCAATACCTCACGGGAATTGGGGAAATATACATTTTCACCGACATGTGCTGACATGGCATCCAGAAACTGGTGCAGTAGCCTGGATGCTGATGCCTGTGATATCCCCATCATATCACCAGTTGGTCTCTGGAAGATACCTGTTGCTAGTATTTGTAGGCCAACACATACCTTGGTTTCCACTGCAATGGGTTCCCCTCTGTTGGTTTTGTGTGTGAGGCGTGGCCTGCACAGCTCAACAATTTGCTGCATGAGGTCTCTGTCTACTCTATAGCGCTCCACTATCTCCAGCTCATGTAGCCCCTGGTAGGTTACCCTGGGCCTGTACACTCTTCTCCGTCTCCTCACTGGGGGTTGGTTGGCAGCATTCCCATTGTCACCACCCTCAGCATGTTGCATATGTCGGTTTATGACAGCAATGGCAGCCCCTAACATTTCTTTGTCTCAGTTAAGCCTTTTCAGCATTCACTTCTCTTAGCTTACTGCAGTGCTGCAGTGTCAGAGCAATACATAGTGAAAAGTTGTTTGCAGAGTTTTAAGTGCTGGGCTGGGCTGGTTTACTGCCTGTGTAATTGCCTGATTCTGATTATTTCCACCTGCTAGCTCTGCTGACTCTCCCTGGTTAACTTCCTACTGTTTGTTGCGCTTCCTTTTCCCTTTCCATTTCCTCAGGGGGCAGCGCCATGCACACTAGCGCAGACGCGCATACACATGCTAACATGCGCGCACACAGGCTTAGACGGACTTACACTAGCTAATTCCTGCCTAAATGTGCACACACAAGCGCAGAGGCGCTTACAAGACTTTAAACTGCCTTATACATGTTTACTCCGGCTTAAACGTGCGCACTTATGCTTCCACGCATGCACACTGTCTTACTCGGGTTTACAGGTGCGCACACGCGTGCAAACACGTTGCAAGCATTTTTACAAGAAACTTTGGTGATACCCACAGTGTGCACCTTCTATTTCTTGACTTTAGCTAGGATACCTGAAGACACACCTCTTCCAGTGATGAGCAACTGACAGCTAACACATGACACTCTGCTCCAATGAGATTATCTTCTTTCATGCATACCTCCTCCTGATGTCACCTATATCCTACTCTGTTACTCCCCTTATCCTAGTCTTACACTCCACTGACTGTGCTCATTTGCTATGTAGACTTAGATTCACTATCCTTACCCTCATTTGCATAGGATTGCCTACTAATGCTTGGTTACATCTCTTAGACTGGGTTCCCCCCTTAGCAACCCCTACTCGGTAGCCATGTTGTCTTCAACCTGCCATTGCCTTGCATTGTACAATACAAATCCCCATAAAATCCACATTTGTGGGTTTTAATTTTTATTTTTCTGTTTTTTTAGAGCGCAGCCCATTTGCGCGATGCTGCTCTACGCTTAAACATGGAAAATAGGAAAAAAAAATTAAATTACTTTTATTTCATTTTGCATCGGGTAACATTGCCAATGGCCGTATATTTGATTGGTAAGGTGATCTTATTTTCTTGCTTTCCTTCCTTCTTCCCAGAATACATTTGTGCTTGTTTTGCTATTTGCAGAACGGTACTCAGTTGTCAACTGAGTACATTTCTGCAGATAACACTACTCTTACTCGGACAGGTTCAGGTTTCCTGGATTGCAAATCTACCTCATTTGCATGCCTTTCAGCTGCAATTGAGGTAATTTGCATGTCCTGGCCCTGTCCGTGTAAGAGCCATTTTAGGAGCTCTCTTACACGCCCCTACAGGCTGTTCCTGGATCGCTCTTCGGACATGATGGCTGCATGGAGTCTTACTCTTAGACTCCGTGCAAGCCATCGTGAATCCGGCCCAGAAAGTTGTGGAATTGTTTCCACTGTTTTTATTGTAGAGGGGACGAGAACTTAACACTCCCCTTTCATAGCAAAACAAAGCAATTAGATCAGTCAGGGGTTTAAAGGCAACTGTCAAAACCCTTCTGACAAATTTACATAAGCAGCAACACAGTATTGAAATTCTAAGCTTCAAATGTTATTTATAATAATTTGTGTTAAGATAACTTGAGTAGTAGCAAAGATTTATGTGACATTTAGAGAAAAGTCAGTAAATATTTTTTCTTGTAAAGTATAAACACATTTACCATTTTCAAGCCCCCCCTACAGGCCAGAACTGCAGAAAGAGAGTCAGGTGGTAACCCTATCAACTAGGTGCACTGATACTGTTCATAAAAAAAGGTATTTTATGCTTTGTGTGACATCCTTCTGGAGGGGGATGCATATCTGGTACATGCATATCCATTGTAAGAGATTCCCACTGACTTTGAGTCAGTCCTTGCATTGTCAGAGAGCAACCATAATATACAAGTGAATTTACTTTTAACATACATTTACTATGTGCCTTTGCATTAAGAACACTAAGAAAAGGAAATCAGAAGTACTTAACTGTGTTTAAATGCGCACACACACACACACACACACACACACACACACACACACACACACACACACACACACACACACACACACACTTTTCTACACATGTACTTTATATACGTACACATATAGACACACACACCCGCACACTATATATGTGTGTGTGTGTGTGTGTGTGTGTGTGTGTGTGTGTGTGTATAATAAACAATATAGTCTAGTTAAGCATTATTAATGTATGCATTATAGTAAATGTTGCTCAATGATTTACTTGGTCAGTGTCACACATTGGCTATGTGTTCCACATGCAATCTTGGTCAGTGTCTTTCTGTTAGTATTTTTTTTTTTTACATTGATAAGTGCATTTAATAATTATTATCTTTGCCAGTGTAGCTTATGTTGTGGCTGAAAAGGGTCCTGGTTACCAAAGTATGAATAAATATGAAATAGAAAAAGGAGGAGGAACATGACAGAAATAATTGAGGAACTAGTAAAGCACATTCTAAGTCTGCATCATTAATGAGAGAGAAACATTCTTCCACTGAAGGCACAAGGAAGTAGCAGAGAAACTTAAATTTAGCACCCTACTACTTGTCACTTGTAAATGTACAGCAAGGATTATTTACTGCAGTGAGAGTTTTCACACCTCAGCATGAGAGTATGGGGGTGGGTTTATCAAGTTTGTTAGGACTACAAAAGACTCCTCTTACAAAAAAACAGTTTTTATATCTGCTTTCTTTTGCTGCAAGTAGCTAACAGCTATTTATACCACAGAACAAGCTCTGGCAGACAGATAAATGAGGCTCAGTCAGGTAAACAGAGAAGCAGCTCTTTTACAGAAGGTGTGTTTAGATGACAGAGCTTCACAGTCCTGCCATTATATTTTAATGGCACGAGAAAACAGCACCAGTTCCTTATGTCTGGCATGAGTCATATAAAGAGGACTTGAAATGTATTCTGGGAAGAAGGAAGGAAAGCAAGAAAATAAGATCACCTTACCAAGGCAGGCCCCTGGGTTGCATCAGGAAGGGCATCCGGCGTAAAGTTTTGCCAAATCATACATGCAGACAACAGTACAGAAATACATACCGGATCAGTCGAGGCCCGGGTTAACAACGATCGCCACCAGTACTGTTGGCCAACAGGGTGCTGGCAGAAATTGGGCTATTGTTGGCCGAAGGAGGAAAAGAGGGAGAAGGCATGCTCGAAGGCAGGTAAAGGCTAGGACTGTGATAGTGAGAGTCGGAATTTTGAATGTTGGCAGTATGACTGGTATAGGGAGAGAGCTAGCTGATATGATGGACTGAAGGAAGGTTGATATATTGTGTGTGCAAGAGACCAGATGGAAGGGGAGCAATGCTAGGTGTATCGGAGGCGGTTTCAAATTGTTTTATCATGGCGTGGATGGGAGGAGAAATGGCGTAGGCATTATCCTGAAGGAACAGTATGCTAAGAGTGTTTTGGAGGTGAAAAGATTGTCGGATAGAGTGATGTTTATGTAGCTGGAAATTGATGGTGTAATGATGAATGTTGTTAGTGCATATGCTCCACAAGTTGGGTGTGCAATGGATGAGAAAGAAAATTTTTGGAGTGAGTTGGATGAAGTGGTGATGGCTGTACCCAAGGGTGAGAGACTGGTGATTGGAGCAGATTTCAATGGGCATGTTGGTGAAAGGAATAGAGGGGATGAGGAAGTGATGGATAGGTATGGTGTTAAGCAAAGGAATGCAGAAGGTCAGATGGTAGTGGATTTTGCGAAAAGGATGGATGTGGCTGTGATGAATACATATTTTAACAAGAGGGAGGAGCATAGGGTGACATACAAGAGTGGAGGAAGATGCACACAGGTGGATTATATCTTATGTAGAAGAGTCAGTCTGAAGGAGATTGGAGATTATAAAGTGGTGGCAGGGGAAAGTGTAGTTAGGCAGCATAGGATGGTGGTTTTTAGGATGACATTTGTGATCAAGAAGAGGAGGATGAGTGTGAGGGCAGCACCAAGGATCAAATGGTGGAAATTGAAAAAGGGTAATTGTGAGGTGATGTTCAGGGAAGAGTTAAGACAGGCACTGGGTGGCAGTGAAGAGTTACCAAATAGCTGGGTAACTACAGCAGAGCTAGTAAGAGAGATGGCTAGAATGGTGCTTGGTGTGACATCTGGAAAGAGGAAGGAGAACAAGGAGACCTGGTGGCGGGATGAAGAAGTACAGGAGAGTATATAGAGAAAGAGGTTGGCAAAGAAGTGGGATTGTCAAAGAGATGAAGAAAGTAGACAAGAGTATAAAGAGATGAGGTGTATGGCAAAGAGAGAGGTGGTGAAGGCTAAGGATAAGGCGTATGAAGAGTTGCATAAAAACTTGGACAGTAAGGAGGGAGAAAAGGACCGGTACTGATTGGCTAGACAGAGGGACCGAGCTAGTAAAGATGTGCAGCAGGTAAGGGTGATAAAGGTTAATGAGGGAAACATACTCACAAGTGAGGAGAGTGTGTTGAGCAGATGGAAAGAGTACTTTGAGGGGTTGATGAATGAAGAGAATGAGAGGGAGAGAAGCTTGGATGATGTGCGGATAGTGAATCATGAAGTGCAGTGGATTAGTAAGGAGGAAGTAAAGATAGCTATGAAGAGGATGAAGAACGGAAAGGCTGTTGGTCCAGATGACATACCTGTGGAAGCATGGAGGTGTTTAGGTGAAATGGCAGTGGAGTTTTTAACTAGATTATTTAATAAAATCTTGGAAAGTGAGAGGATGCCTGAAGAATGGAGAAAAAGTGATTTGGTACCGATTTTTAAGAATAAGGGTGATATGCAGAGCTGTAGTAACTACAGAGGGATTAAACTGATCAGTCACAGCATGAAGTTATGGGAAAGAGTAGTGGAAGCTAGGTTAAGAAGGGAGGTGATGATTAGTGAGCAGCAGTATGGTTTTATGCCAGGAAAGAGCACTACAGATGTGATGTTTACTCTGAGTGTGTTGATGGAGACGTACAGAGAAGGTCTGATGGAGTTGCATTGTGTCTTTGTGGATTTAGAGAAAGCATATGACAGGGTGCCTAGAGAGGAGTTGTGGTATTGTATAAGGAAGTTGAGATGTCAGAGAAGTATGTAAGTGTGGTACAGGATATGTTCGAGGGTAGTGTGACAGCAGTGAGGTCTACGGTGGGAGTGACAGATGCGTTTGAGGTGGAGGTGGGATTACATCAAGGATCAGCTCTGAGCCCTTTCTTATTTGCAATGGTGATGGACAGGTTGACAGATGAGATCAGACAGGAGTCCCCGTGGACTATAATGTTTGCAGATGACATTGTAATCTGTAGTGAGAGTAGGGAACAGATGGAGGAGACCCTGGAGAGGTGGAGATATGCTCTAGAGAGAAGAGGAATGAAGGTCAGCAGGACTAAGACAGAATATATGTGTGTGAATGAGAGGGAGGATAGAGGAATGGTGAGGATGCAGGGAGTAGAGGTGGCGAAGGTGGATGAGTTTAAGTACTTGGGATCAACAGTTCAGAGCAATGGTGAGTGTGGAAGAGAGGAAAGAAGAGAGTACAGGCAGGATAGAGTGGGTGGAGAAGAGTGTCAGGAGTGATTTGTGACAGACAAGTACCAGTAAGAGTGAAAGGGAAGGTCTACAAGAGGGTAGCTATGTTATATGGGTTGGAGACAGTGGCATTGACAAAAAGGCAGGAGTGAGAGATTGATGTGGCAGAGTTGAATATGTTAAGGTTTGCACTGGGTGTGATGAGTATGGACAGGATTAGGAATAAGTGTATTAGAGGCTTAGCCCAGGTTGGAAGGTTTGCAGAAAAAGCCAGAGAGGCAAGATTATGTTGGTTTGGACATGTGCTGAGGAGGGATGCAGAGTATATTGGGAAAAAGATGCTAAGGATGAAACTGCCGGGTAACAGGAAAAGAGGGAGGCCTAAGATAAGGTTTATGGATGTGGTGAGAGAGGACATGCAGGTTGTTGGTGTGACAAAGCAAGATGCAGAGGACAGGAAGAAATGGAAACAGTTGATCTGCTGTGGCGACTCCTAACGGGAGCAGCTGAAAGAAGAAGAAGAAGAAGAAGACCAAGGCAGGCCCCATCATCTGCCATTTTGAGAGAAACACATTAAAATTGTAAAAAAAAGCACTTGGAGTGATTATGAGGCATTAATATAGTTAAAAAACAAAGATATAATGAAAAAAATATGTTTTTGAGTTCTAAGGTGGAGTTATCCTTTAAGCATTTTATACAGACTATTTTTCATGCTGCAAACCAGAAAAGAAATTCTATCCAATGAAACACTAGTTACTGTTGAGTACTAGAATTTCCCATGTGGGTGGGATTCTAACTACAAAAAACATTGAGTCAGTGTCCTGAATATGTTAAATATTGTTGGTGCTTCTCAAGAAAAGGATAATTTATAATTGATAAATGGAATTAACTGTTTGGTGACAATTAATAGTAATTCCAGGCTGTGGGAAGTAATCAACAATTGTTGCAGTATAGTCATTGCTAACCCAGTTTTTTGTAATTTTGCTTGGACTTGGTATGTCAATTCAACATTAATCAATGTGAGCAAGTCATATAGAGGTAATGTTTCACTGCCAAGTGGCTAGCCATCTATACAAGGAAATATTAAAAACTTATATTTGTATTCTTATACCATTTGTAGGCTCACACTCACATTGACAGAGATGTATCCTCTAGAAAATAACTGGTGTAAAACAGTAAAGCAGTTTGCTTGCATGCATGGAGCAAATTAAGAAAAAATGCAATCAAGCTTAAGATAGGAAATTTAAAATACTTATCTCTATTCACACACTGGTTGGAGGAAAGAGATGAGTTGTGATTGCCCTGCAAATTACTCATACACATCAAGCTATTGCTACCCAATGGGATAAGGTAAAGAATAACACGGAATTTAATCACTCATTCATAAAAATGGTGGGTAGTGCACAGATATATTCCAAACAAAGATGACCAACCAACCTTTTTATATAATTTTTTTCAATACATGGGATTGGCATATAAAAGAAAATTGTATGCCAGTTGATTTAACCTTTGACCTTTATAAGGATGGACATTTTGAAGGAAATCGTAATATGAAAGTGCAAGAAGAATAGTGCTAATCAAAATGGAATAAGAGGGATGGGTCAATGCATGGAAACATTCTCACAAAGAAGATATGCAGTACATCTCAGCCAGAAATAAAATAACACAAGTGAGCAGTACAAATTCTGTGATACTGAAAGAGACAAGCAATTCTCACTTATGTTCTTTACAAATAAAGAAACATATACACACTGCCCACTGCATTCCCATATGTGCACCCTTACCACACACACACACACACACACACACACACACACACACACACACACACACACACACACACACACACACACACACGGGGGCACAAGCGCGCACATGCACACACACACGCACACACATTCACATACTACATTAATTTCCTACTCACCTTCAAGCAGAAAAAAACATACTTTTTACTTAAGTCAAGCAGCAAGTCCCCCCTTTCCCAAACCTTATATAATCACACTAACCTTTGGCACAGAGTTACACAAACATCCATGTCAAACAACCTTCATATCATCTACAATAGGTCTACTTCTAAAGCCTGACTCCCAGATGACCAAGTTTCAAAATCCTGAGATGAAAGTCACAAAAGTTCAGAAACCTGAACATTGATTTTTACCAGGGTAAGTGAATATATGAACAACTGTATACAAAACTCATGCCGAGATAAGTAAAACCCACCTAGGTGGAAGGCTACGCCACCCCCCACCCCACCATCTAAATATACCAACTCCGGGATCGCACTACAATAGAAAACTGGGCATGTTGGCCAAGTCTTTACTTACTCTCGTAAAATGTCAACGTTCAGGTTTCTGAACTTTCATGATTTCCATTTCAGGATTTTTAAAGTTGGTCATCTGGGAGTCGGGCTTTAGAAGTAGACCCATCTACAACATATCCCTTTACCTACATAAACTCAAACTTAAATATAAAAGCTAGGCATACTACAAACCTCCAGTCATACCTCTCAACTGTCCCAATTTAGTCATGATTTTCCGATTTAACACTGTAATTCTTTGCTCTTCCCATTTTGCTGAGTGCCAGTCTTTTGTTCTGATTTCTTATTCAAATCTAAAAGTCCACTGACAAATGCTTGTTTGTAAAGACGTATGTACACGCATGCTACAGTAACAAACTGAAAGTGCTTTCTTTCCTTCTGTATCATTGCTATAGTGCTTCTGTACCCGAGAATTCAGTTGGAATGAGTCATTTATTCTGTGGCTGTGCAGGGGTGTTCTGTAGTATTTTGTACTTTAAAACTTAGAACAGACCATCTGTGATCCAGACTCCACCCACACATCAGTTTTCAACTTGCTTTGACCCACATAATGTGACTGCCATTTTGGAAGAGGGTGAAGTGTAAATGCAGTTCTGAATTTAAGTTTATATGTTACCAGATACAACTGAAGTTTCAGGGAAAGAGTTGTATGATAGAATGCTTACAGTATTTCCTGTATTCCGTTATAGTCTGGAGATTAAAATTTTTTTTCAGGAAAAAAATGAGGTATGCTAATTTCAAACTATAGTAAAGTATATACTTGAAATATGTGGTTTGAATAGTATTGGAGGCAAACTTGATTATTTAACCAGATTAGATACTTTGGAAAAACTGTTAACTAAATAGTAAATAGTTTAAATATTTTGGTGCCTTTACATGTTTTGCTGAGAACTTTGATTTTTTTTTTCCTTACTATTATAAACAATTGTTATAATACTGTGGTTAGATGAGTTTAGGATGGTGAAAAGAAAATTTGTAAAAAAAAAGGCTGTGCAGATAAATATTACTTAGTTAATGTGGCCTTTTGAAATTAATAGTCTCAGTATTTCAGCTCTGGTTTCTTTACTGGTTTAATTATTACAATTAACTTCCGATCACTGTCAATGTGTTGATGCTTGTTTAATAATAAAATTGAAGGAATGTCAGATATTATTTTAAAATACGTGTGTGTGTGTGTGTGTGTATGTGTGTGTGTGTGTGTGTGTGTGTGTGTGTGTGTGTGTGTGTGTGTGGGTGTATATAGATATTAATTAGCCTTGACTTCCAAGAAGTAGATGCCAAAAAGGAGCAGAATCAGCACAAAGTCATGGGCACTTCTATAATGACTGGCCTCTTTGTGGAGCTGGTCACTCCTATCCTATCTTCCTGGGTCATATCTGAAAGCCAGCTGGGTACCTAGAATGCAAAATAGAAGTATAATCCTCTACCCATGAGTTTGTTGCCAATACCTGATTTGGATATTGTATGAAACGCCTCAACCATTTTGCCCTCATCTATTACCTTGTTGACCTTCTCAAAGAATTCCACCAGGTTGAGAAGGTGTGACCTACATTGAAGAAACTGAACTAGGTTGGATCCAATGTTTAAATGTTTTTTATGCCCTTATTAATCATTTCTAGGATAATTCTTTCTTTGGCTTTGCATATGACACTGGTAAGACTTATGGGTCTGAGGTTCCTTGGGTCCATTGATCCTTATACAGAAGAAAGATTGTTGCAGTTCTTCATTTATGTGGCATAAAGCCTGACTGGAGACAATGACTAAACAGTGACTCCAGTAGTCGCAAAAGGTAATTTTTTAGACTGTTTAGCAGGCATCCTGGGATAATACCAGGGCTCATTGATGCAGTGTTTTCGATCATAGAGAGTGCATCTAGAACTGCTCCTTAGTGATAGTTGGGCAGATGCTTTGGAGGAGGGAGGATTTGGAGCTGAATTTGTTTGCCATCAGATTTGCTATATCTTCCTGCTTTGTGTAGGTGGCCCAATTTACAATCCATTCAGCACACTGTTGTGTGCTGCCTTTGAGATTTTTGACATAGCAAAAGAAAGTCTTATGGTTGTTCTTTTCCTGGGAGGCTTTCTTTACCTGTCAGTTGGCTTTAGTAGACTTAATTTGCCCTGTAAGTGGTTTGCTTAGATTGGTGATGTTTTTTATCATGCTGGGCACATCACTTCCTTTTCTTGGCAAAGATTTATCTTTCTTTTGTTGTACAACTTGGTTATATTTGGATTCTGCCATGGTGATATGTTTTTTGAGTTAGTTTAGGGCTTATTTCTGGTAGGTATAGCTGCCTCTTCACATTTATTAATATGATTGTACAGGGTTTCTTTGAACAATGCTACACAGACAGCTGTGTTCTCAAGGTTTGGGGACATGAAATTTTGATAGGTTATCACTTAGTAGTAGGAGGTTTGTCTTAAAATAGTTTTTAACATTTTGGGGTTAGCTGGGGTCACATAACAGAGTTTTATTTCAAAGGAGACAGTTTTGTTGTCTGACTTTACTAGAAAGGACACTATACTGGGGGGCTGTATGGGTACATTGTTCTCTTATATTTGTGAGAACCAGTTTGAATGTTTATACCCCTAGTGAACATATGAGCTACCAGGTCCAAGGTTTTGGTGTCTCTAAAGTCCAAGAATCACTGTGCCTATAAGTCTGGGATCATACAAACATACCAGTTTATAGCAGTTTGTTGAAATCACCCATGAATATGGTATTAGCGTGAATGGTGAGAATGACAGTAAGTTCAAGTATGAGCTGTGGGTTTCCTTGGTCATAGAGGTTGACCTATAGCTTGAAAGGATAAGATTTAGGTTCATAGGTAAGTACTAGGCTAGCTGCCCTTGCAGACCACTTTAAGCCTAGCTAGTTTCCATTTTCATGCTCAAAATAACCTATACCATTTGGTTGTAGATTGGTCTTAACAATCCTATGGTCGATAATTATGCATTACCCCTAATGAGAATAACTGGGGTCATACCATAGATAATTTGAGGAGATCCATGAATGGGATAAAGCATTTAGGAGCTGTTTCTGTCCATTAGCAGTACAGGGGGCATGAGACTTTGCCTAAAGAAATCTGGACATGGAGAAACTCAAGCAGAGGGTCCTGTTTGGCAAGTCTTGAAGTGAGTGTGTTGTTGATATAGATTGAGGCACCTCCATCTTTGGACCCAGCCTGAGAATTTGCTGAACTGAATGTGTGGAAGGCATTATAGCCCTGCACTGCCAGGGTGTCTTCTCTCTAGCTTTAAACTATGCCTCTTTAACATTTTGTACAGCTATCCACAATCTCCAGGGTGAGGAGAACCTGAAGAGAGTAGAGTTTTTTGTTCTGGATTCTGACATTGACCAGTGACACCTTGCAATTACCTTGGGTTGGTTTGGCTATGCAAGGTTTGACAGTTTGGCCTTGCTTAAAAAAGGCACTATGGGGGGGGGGGGCAATGTATTAGCTAATACTTAGATGGGACACTTACAAATCATCCTTGGCAAAGTAAATTTGTCTGTTGACCTTATCCTCCCATGTTGACAAATATTGCACACCCTTGGATTCAAAGCAGAAACTAAGCCAATTACTTAAGTAAATACCTTTTTCTTCAAATTGTGGCATTATCCTTGGTGAAGGTAGAATGCTTGTCAGTGTTAGGCACATACTTGTCTGGGACCTATAGTCTGAGAACTCCATAATGTTTCTCTTCATATAGTCCAGGAAGGTATGTCTGGGGTCATTTGCACCTACATGGACTATGACTGAGTAATTCTGGTACTTGTGGTTTAATGGCTTCAGTGTGTGAGTGATTTGGCAGGTCCTTACCCCTGATAGACTACTGACTGTGATTTTATCCTTATTCAACTCAGTGAGTGGGACATCTGCATGTCTCACATTGGAGTCGCCTATGATTAAAGTATTGAGTGTGTTGGCTTGCCTTACAGTCTTTGTGATTGAGGCTCCAAAGGATGTGGCTGTATGTGTTAAGTTGGATGTTTTGATGGAGTACTTTTGGTGTTGCTGAAGATTATTTTTGTAGGATGAATGTCTAAGAGGTCTTTGTGGTTTGGGAAGGCTGCTTTTAAGTGCCCCAGTATATGTTGGTCTATGTATTTGGTCAGTATTATCTTTTGTGTCTGTAATGCATACATTACCATTAACCTGATTGTTATTTTTAGTGCTTTTGTGTGAGAGTCTTGCCTCCAGTGAAATTATCTAATTACATCCCTCACATACTGTACCTGTTTCTCTAAGCATTAGTTCATTGTCAGTGAACAAAAGACAATTCCTCCATTGTGTCAGGTTGCCCAAATCTATCAAGCTGGTGGTGGAGAAATTGGAAAAGTGTCCATCCATGGTGTCAGGCCTTTTTAGGTGAACTGCAAATGGATGGTACAGAAGGATAACTTAGTTACTGTGAGGGTAGAAACTATAGCTAGGCAATGTATGACTGAATTGTATGGCACTGGTCATCAGTCTGTAAACAAGTTGTTCATTTAGCAACTGAGTACTGGTTAAAATTACAGTGGAAGTTTTATAGGGAAAATGTAGTTTTTAAGTGCCTGGATCTAGCTGTTAATGCCACAGTATGATGAGCAGCAGAAACTATAGACTTAAAATAAATGACTAAACCAACTAAAAAACTCTCTGGGTGTTGAAAAGTCTTCCTTAAAAGCTACCATGCATGTCTCCCAACGTGGACAGACCAGGTTACCTTTCTGCTATCACTAGAATAGGAGTCCTAATATTCTTAATGTAAAAGAAAAAAAATAATTTTACTTAATCAAAAGTGAAAGGGTACTGGAAACAAATCAAACATTTAGCTACAAGTAATTCTCACTTAAACCATCCTACATGGTTCCCAACTTGGACAGACCAGGCACCTATCTATTGCCACTAGATTCACCTGTCTGCTGAATTTGAACATGTACTTTAGTTAGCCAAAAGAGGAAAAAGTACCAGAAACAAGCTATACAACTAGTTACAAGTAATTACAAGTTGATTCAAAGGCAGACAAGTCAGCCATAAGGAATACACTATTTAAGGCAATTGCAAAGCACACTAGTAGTCTAAAGGAATGTTCATCTGTCACAGAGCCCAGTAGAATGAGCAGAGGAGCTAAAAGTTGAAGGAGCTTCCAAGGCCACATATTAAGTAGGGGCAGCCGGCTCAAAAGCATCCAGCAATGCTGATTAATTCCCTTAAGAGCTGAGAAATGAAACAGTGGAAACTGTAGAACTCAAATCAACTTCTTGCTATAGCTTCAGATTCAGGGAAAAGAGAGATTAAGTCCCACTTGAAATTGATTTCAATACCCATGCACAATATAGAAACAACTTGAAAAAAAAACATTGAAAATTATAAAATATGTTTAACTATTGACTTTATCTTCAAATTCAGAATAAACACAGATAGAAACCACACAAAGCTGATTTAAATTGTATAATACATGAGTAGTTTAAATCTACTTCAATGGATCGAAAACAGAGTCCAGATGCTTTGTCTGGTACCACAAGGCCTACTTCAGAAACAGCTCACACAGCTGGCCCAAGCAGGCTGAGTGTTTTAAGCTTTCAAAGTGAATAAAACACAGTGCTTTGATGAGCAATGCTTATTAATCCACTTAATAGCTCAGAAAAATAAGTTTAATACCCAAATCAATGTACAGTTACAGCTTCAGATTCTAATGACAAAGAGAGAAAGGCAGAAAAATGAGTCCCTGCTCAAACTGATTTAAATCACTAGGTACAGAACTAAAATTATTTGAAAAAAAACACAGTACAAACTATAAAATTCCTTCAGTTAATAGCATTAAGTTCAGGCTCAGAACTAATACACACAGGGACTACAGAAAGCTAATTTAAATGGTAAGATAAGTGCAGCAGATTAAATTCACTGGATGGAAAATGAAATCCAAATGTTTTTGTTTGCTACCACAAGTTCTATAAATAACTCACATCGCTGTTCCAAGCTGGTTGATTATTTTAAGTTTGAAAAGTGACTACATTACAGCAACTTGATGAGCAATACTGAAAAATCCACTTAATACTTCAGTAAAGTAAAAACGGGAACTGTAAAACCCAAATCAATGTATAGCTATAGCTTCAGAGTCAGAGGAGCGAGAGTGATAAAAATGCATAAACATGAGCTTCCACTCAGTCATATTGACTGAAAGAAAATTTACTCTCCACCACATCTCCCTAGTCAAGATAGAAATCTTAAAATTCATCATAGGAAGGCACTGATTGAATAACTATGTTTAGCTCTGTATCCTAGATCTGTTGCAGTCACAATCTCACTTATTCTAAAGGAGCATGTATTCAGTGTACTTGTATCACCGTAATGTTGAAACCACCCCCTCCAATTGCCTCTACTGTTGTCTGCTGGATAGTGCCAGTACTAGGCTATTTTGCGCCTTAGGCAAAACTTATTAATGTATCCCTTGTTTTACAAATAAGTTTTCTTTTTAATTGAAATTATAGTAAAATGAAACAATGATTTAAATTGACATATATCAAATAACATTAAGAATTACTTGTAAACTTGCTAATTATTTTACACTTATCGTAAAGTACAGACAGAAAAGTATTGTAATTCTAGCTTTGCAGAACTGTAACAGTAAGCAACCGGACCATTTGTTCCATTCACAGAGCCCCAATCTCCACTCACAACCCCAATCACAATATGACTTGATCTTGCAAGGTTAAAAACAAAAACAAAAACAGCAGCAAAAAAGATGACACTGTCGTTAATTAAGTAGACTTTTTTCTCACACAAACAATATTTAAGAGTTTCGAGCTTGTGGTTGATCTTAGTTCACTAAAAAGCACATTACTCATGCAAAGCAAGACAGAGCTACAGTCATTCTATTTTCACATAAGCATTGCCCCCATACCAACTGCCTACCCAGAGAATTTGCTTTGAGTCTACAGTGTTTAAAATAACAAAAATAAAAGGCCACGGTTACATTATTGTATTTCTTACACATCACATAACCAAGAACTTGCACGTGCTCTTACTTCAGTTCACCCATACACACTGTACTCATGCAAGAGTACAGCTTGTTTCAACAACAACACGTTGACAAACCATCCTATTTATCTTGACTATCACTACAAAACGATGTTAGGTTAGAAAAATATGTCATCCTTAAACGACCAAGTATCTCTTTGACTCCTGCCAGGATATTAAAAAAAAATATATATATATATATATATATATATATATATATATATATATATATATATATATATATATATATATATATATATATATATAATAATAATAATAATAACAAAAATAATAATAATAGTAAAGAAAGTCATCAACAGCCCCCAAAACACACAGACAACTAGTATCTGGTTGACCATGTCAGACAATGTATTACAGTACAAAAAAAAAAAAAAAAACGCAACGGTCCCCCAAAAAACTGCATTGCCAGCATAGTATAAAAAAAGAAAGTCATCAACAGCCCCCAAAACACATAGACCACTAGTATTTGGTTGACCATGCCAGTGTATTACAAAAAAAAAAAAAAAAATCAACAGTCCCCAAAACACATTGCATGTCTGGTATCTTGTCAACTCTGGCAGGATAGTTTATTAAAAAAAAGAAAGTCATCAACAGCCCCCAAAATGCAGACACTACCTAACCTTGCCTACTACTAGTATCTGGTTAACCATGCCAGGGGTGTTAGAAAATCACAAACTGCCCCCAAAATAGCCAGCCCACTGCAGATTTCATCTTCTACTATGATCTGGTTGACCCTGCCAAACTCCAGGCCCAGGATGTTAGAAACAAAGACCAAATATGTAACCAGTCCACCTTTTCATTTTAAACAGTATCTGGTCGATCCTGCCAAAAATAATAAATAATTAAATACATATATTATATGGTTGACCCTGCCACAAAAAAAATGCAATATGTAGTATCTGCTTGGCCCTGCCAGGAAAAAAAATGCAATATGTATATCTGGTTGGCTCTGCTGGGGAAAAAAAAAACAGCCAGAAGAACCCATTATTTATTTATTTTTTTTTTCACACTTACCTGAAAAGAGACGATCTGCCTGTCACTGTGGATTAGTTTTCAATTAGTAGTAATAAAATTCATGCACGCCTTGGAAGAAGACTCCACTGATACTCTCTCACTCTCGCTCATTGCTTTACCCAATGCAAAGAGAGGGAAGAGAGCATGAGAGCAATAGGACTAATCAGCAACCACATCACGTACGTGGCTGCTGACTAAACGGTCCAATTGGACTCAGATCCCTGCAGTGTCTCTAATTAATCCGGGCTGTAAGGTGTTTTTTTTGTTAAAGTGGAACTCGAACATGCATGCACACTGCTCTGAGTTCTGCAAATACTCGCTACACTAAATTAGAGGGGTATTATGAGCCGCCCAGCTGCGCCCCCTCATGATCTGCACCCTAGGTGAATGCCTAATTCACCTTAATGATGGTGCTGGCCCTGCTGCTGGATATATCCAATAAGAATGCAACAGGTTGATGCTGTATCCTGTCATTACACTGTAGCAGTGACAGCTTCCATCACCCAGATCTCATATGCAGGTAAAAGCCTAAGGAACCAAGACCCAAATACAGCAATCTTTAAACAACTCACACAAATCACTTTTTAAATAATGCTTTAAAGTCTGAAAGCACTCGGTTATAGTTGAACATTTTAAATGTGAACAAGGATTGCATACTTCTAAACAAATCACTTTAAGATAGCTAGATGTTTTGTCAGGTAGTTAAACATGCATTTAATACTTTTTCTGCTTCAGCAGACTAATGAAAAGAAGAAGAAATGTCTTTCTTTATGACTATGCAGCAGAGAAACTGTTATCCAGTCGTATTACATACCAGGTGACCTACTTGTTCTTTGAGCGAAAGTGGAAGTTCACAGCATGTATTTATTTAGTCACTCATTTCACTAATACATAGACAAATTTATAAGAATGCCACTGGAAAATATTATTTCCTTCAGCTGGATTGTTAATTTCAACATGGTTACATTAAAGAATATTGTATCTGTAACATGCTTTGTCATTATCTTAGTACATTTGAAAAGAGTGCATTGAACTGTAAAAAATAGGCACACTTATTTGACATTTGTTTACTGGAAAAGTCTGACTGGGCCTGAAAGTACTCATTTTCAGCTGAGGCCTGAGGAGAAAAGCTCCACAATCACAAGCTTTCAGAAATCATTTACAGGTATTTTTAAAACAGAAACTATCATGTTACACTGTGAAACATAGGAGTGAAAAAATGTTCTAATGAGAAAAACACAGAACATATGATTCATAACAGAATACAATGAAAAACAATAAACATGAGTTGGAGAAATATGTGAGGAAAAACTAATTAGTCACACTATTTGCTGCACAGATTAGTGCACAATAAATGAGACCTGAGACAATTCTAATAAGATATTTAAAATATTTTAGAGTTTACATGACTACAGACAGTGAGGGGAAACTGAGTAATATCTTAGTCCATCCAGTCCTTAGTATCCATCCTAGACTGGATACTAGTGTCTCACCCAAATAGAACCACTACATCAGGTGTCCCACATCTCTGTCTCTCTTACCACCTTTCACCCCACCTCTCTATTCTCTATAAAACTCTTCCATATTCCCTCAGATTTCTACAAACCTAAACCCACATCCCTCCATCCTTGCCTAACCAAACAAAATCCAGCAAAACTAATACATCTTCTTACATACCTCTTCTTAGCAGGCGACATTCATCCTAACCCTGGACCAAACACATCCCCAACTTATAACCACAACTCCAATAACAAACCTACAAACAAAGACCTCAAATTCCTCACTATCCACGCCCAAAGCCTAACTAATAAAATAACCCTATTTCATGCCTGGGTCAACCATAACTCACCTGACATAGTAGCCATCTCTAAAACATGGCTCAAACCACACATAACTGACTCAGAATTCCTCCCCCCTGGATTTCAATGCATCTGATCTGACCACCTAAATAAAAGAGGTGGTGGAGTCACTCTACTTTACTCTAATCACCTATCTATCTCACCTTTCCAAAATCCTATTCCTTCCTCTCATAATGCTGAACTAGTAATCAGCATGCTAAAATTAAATAAGCACAAAAGTATCTGCATCATCTCTCTCTATATTCCCCCCGGTAATAACACCAATACCTTAGAAGACTTCCTCTCCTGGACCTCCACAAATATAAAGCAAGAAACTTACATACTGGGAGACGTAAATACTGACTGGCAAAAAATCATAGACCCCAATCCCTCCCTGTCTATTAACCTATTCAACTTTACTCATCTTATTCACACCATCACTAGACCCAACAAAACCAACCGCCCCAGCTCCATCCTAGACTGGATACTAGTGTCTCACCCAAATAGAACCACTACATCAGGTGTCACTCCTGACCCATTAGGTGACCACCTCCCTGCATTCACCCACAGAGCCACCTCCTCCTCCCATTACTCCCACCATCTCCTACATACCCGTAACCTAACTTTAACCCCTCCACCTTCAGTACCTCCCTTAAGTTCATTAACTGGAACCCTCTAAAAACACTGCCTCTTGACAAAGCCGTAGATTTCTTCAGCTCTACATTCCTTTCCATCTTAAACTCCCTAGCTCCAACACGAACCAAAAGGGTTAAAGCCAAAACAGCACCCTGGCTCACTAAAGCTACCAAAATATTATGCAACAAAGAGATAAATGTTGGAAAAGCTACCACCATCATAAACAACTTGAACTGTTACTAAAATATAAACAGCTATGAAACCTAGCCAAAAAACAAGTCATTAAAGACAAAAAAATCCTACTACAACCACCTACAAATAAACCACAAAAAAAAAAAAAAAACAATTCTGGAACTCTATAAACATCCTCCTCAAGCCAGGTACCACAAAAAACCCTTGTCCCAACACTAGCAAAACTGACCAAGAAATTGCCAATCTATTCAATACCTTCTTCACCTCCTCCATTGCTGAGCTGACCAAAACCTTCCCAAATAACATCGCCCTACCCACCTCCTCCCAAGCTTGCACCCCATCCCCCCCTCTCCCCCTAACTTTGAACTTATACCAATATCCACCAACCTCATAAAGAAATTTCTCTATAGACTAAAACCTTGCACCAATGCTCCAGACAACATTCCCTCCTCCTTCTTAAAAATTGCCTCTGACAGTATTGCTCTCCCTACCAGCATCCTGATCAATAGATCACTTCTTGAATCATATGTACCAAAACTATGGTGTTGTGCTTTTATCCTTCCTCTCCACAAAGGTGGAAAAAACTATAACTTCTCTAACTTCCGCCTCATTGCCATCCTCTCTCCTCTCTCTAAACTTCTCGAAAAATGCATTCACATACAACTCATGCCATTCCTAACTGAACATCAACTTCTATCTCCTACCCAACATGGCTTCCGCCCAGGACACAATACCAACACAGCCCTCCTCTCCTTCCTACACTCTATCAATTCAGCCCGAGAATCTGGTTACTTAGTTTCATCCGTTCTATTAGATCTGTCTAAAGCCTTTGATACCATCTCTCATACCCATCTACTTAACCATCTACCTAACCTTAACATCTCCACAAAAACTCTTTCTTGATTCTCCAGCTATCTTTCTGACAGGTCCGAATCAGTGAAATGGGGCCAATCCTCTTCCTCCTTCCTTCCAACACCCACAGGAGTTCCCCAAGGTTCCATTCTTGACCCTCTGCTATTTAACATATTTATTAATGATTTTCATAAAGTCATTCCTAACACCAAAATTGTCCAATATGCAGATGACTCCACTCTCATCTGCCATGCCTCCAACCAAACTGAACTCAAGTCTCTAACTCAATCTGCCTTCTCATCCACTGAAAAATGGATGCACCATAACCACCTCTCACTAAATGCTAACAAAACCAAAATTCTCCTTTTCACTCCCTCCAAATCCTACCCACATTGACAAACATGCATTTCAAATTACCAGCCTCAGCAACTCTGTCATTGATATTGTTCCCTCCGCCAAACTGTTGGGGGTCACCATTGATGAACACCTAAAATTTAATACCCATATCCAACTCAACATCAAGAAAACTCACATAAAACTCGGCCTTCTCTACAGAAATAATCACTTCCTCTCTCCCTCTACTAGACTGACCCTGGCCACAACTTATCTTCTCCCATCTCTCCTTTATGGTGCTCCTCTGCTTACTAATCTATCTTCCACCCTTACCTCCAAGCTAGAAGTATGCTACAACAAAATCTCTAGGTTTGCCACAAATGCAAAAGCCTCCTCCCACCACTGCTCCTCCCTACTAACCATAAACTGGCTTGAACTCCCTAATCAACTAGACTTCCTCCAAATTGTCTTAGCCCACAAATTACTTTTTCAACCCAACAGCTGCCCGGCTTTATCCAATATCCTCCAACCTTACAGCGCCCCAAGACCTCTTAGATCCACTCACCAAAACCTCATTACCATCCACAAACCAAAGTGTCCTGCTGGTCAGCTTCTACTATCCTTCATCCTAGCTAAAAAATGGAACGCCCTGCCCTCCACCCTGAGAACTTGTGACAACCTAAATACCTTCAAAAGTCTACTTCACTCCTACCTGCTTCTTCACAGAAAATGTAACTGCACTCCACACCCCATACCTCCCAAACTCCCCCATTCCTTCTCTCCTGGCTAAACTCATTACCTTTCAAACTACTGACTTATACTCCGACTACAACTCATAAGCTATCTCCTCCCAGCATATTACTCTTTGACTCTAATTTCAGTCCTTTCATAGCTACTTAATCTTCTTAGTTACCAAGTATTAGACACCTCTTCTATCCACTTTCCTTCCTGGTATAAAACTTGTTTAAAACTCCATACCGAATGCTATGTAAAAGAATCTTTCGAGTGATATCTCAATTTGATACACAACTTAGCAATGTAAAATATTTTGATATGTTTATGCAACTTGTTTTGCAGTGTAAAAGAATTTCTTTTGTGTGCTATTTCAATATGACATTTAACTTATCAATGTGAAGAATTTCTATATGTTTATGTAACTTGCAAATCTTCGCAACTTAACAATGTAAAAACTATTATGTAACTAGTTATGTGGAGCTTTTCTCCCCGGGCCTCCACTGAAAATGGGCTCTCGAGCCCAGTGGACCTCCCCGGTCACCAAACTGGAATAAATAAATATAAATATTAGTATAAGAGATGGTGATTTAGTATGAGAGATGGTATTCATATTATGGTTATAGAAGGAAGAAGGATGGAGATAATAGGAGATTATAATAAGAGTGCAGGGCAGGATATCTTCTGGAATCTTAGGTGAGTAGGGAGAAAGAGAAAGAGGTATAGGAAAGGTCTGCAGAGATGAAGTGGATAAGGTAAGGTAGTGAAAAAAATAAAAGACAGGCATGGAGTAGGAGGTTGGAGAGGGTTGTGAGGTGTAACTTAGGATGAAGGGAGTGAGTAAAGTGTAGTGAGGAAGTTCAGCTAGGATTTTTCCAGGAGCAGGTCCATGATTTTGTAAAGTATTCCATTAGTGAGCATTTAAAGGTGAGTAGGTTAGAAATAGTTTTGGTGGTTAGAGGTAGGGAGTTTCATTTTTTGCTACTGAGTATGAGTATAGGCTTTGTCCAGGGGATTTATTTGGTTTATTTATGGTGAGAAGTTGTTTGCCTTCCGATCTGAGAGTTCTTTTAGGGAAATATATGTTGACTAAGGGAGTAAGAGATGGGCATCTGTTAGGACACCTAATAGTTTGGTATGGTGGACTACTAATTCAATTCCAGTGCCATTTGCTGAAAATATTTTGAAATATTCTTTGTTAGGATTGTGAGGCTTTGGTGTAAAGAACACATTTTTTTTTAACAAGAATAAACTCATTTCCAAAGACAATTCATTGAAGTCGTTACTTAGTGGTGAATGAATAGCTAGTGAAAATATCATTGGGAGTCTAGGGACCTCATTTTTAACTTCTACTCCTATTATCAACTCCAAATTAATTCTAAGTGCTAACCACACAATACCATTTATTTCAGCTTCATCAGTTAGTGATGTTTCAGGCAATGAGGGCACAAGACATTTAATGCTTACTTGTTCTGAACTTAAAAATGTTAACATTTATCAGTGTTAAACAGATCGGCTTAATGCTATTGGTACTAGTTTTGGGCCACTATTGCCTCAGACTGAAAGACCTAGACATTGTCTTGTATCTGGTAAGCATCATTAAAACCACAAAGCTACAATAGCTTAGTGGTAGACTTGACAGAACAGAGATCTGAAGTGCTTATGTTTAACACACAACAGACACATACCGTTCCTTAGTGCAGGGTTCCTGGATTTGGATGAGGCCTTTGTCCGTAAACCTTCAAATTAATAAATCATTTAATTTGAACAGTAATTCAAGGAGCAAGTTCATGCATCCTTTATCCTCTGTCTGATTACTTTTTATATTGTGTTCAGATGAAACCCCAAAAGAAGTGATGTTTTGGTGCTTTTCCTGTGTTATCTGTTTGTCTTTGTATATATCATATGCGTTGCATCTCTTTAGCAATTTAATGCAAATACAGAAAATAGTCCTCTAAGAAAAGTAAATATCAAATCAGAGCAGACCAGTTTCACCAGTATCAAAAATGCTTTACCAAGCTGTCAGAAAAATGAAGCTCATTCATGTGCCAGCACTGGGAGTGACCACTTAACTACTGCAGGGGCAGTTTCAAACCCTCTGTCTTGAATATTCAAACAATAGCTGACATACTTGCAGACCATGCTTCAGGTATCAATAGGAGCCATTTGAATTTATTTTTAAATATAGATAGACTGAGATGCACAGCACATTCAATGTAATTATTAAATATAAAACATTATACCCAGTTATGTAAAACTGTTGCAATTAACTTTAGTGAAATGAATTTCAGATCAGACCTTCCAAATTCTTGCAGTCTTATCCAGTCTGACCCATGATATTTATATTTACTGTGCTTTGTTGCACTAACTTACAAAATGAAACAGATTCAGTTATACTTCCTGATACAAAAATATGAAAAATGTTTGACACCTATTGATTTTTGTTGCAGAAAGTTGCCACAAGGCTGCACTCTTTGCTTCTTTTATTCACTCTCTATGGACTGTTTTTTTTTTTTTGACAAATAATCCTGTACTGGCTCATAAATGAGCACCTGCCTCAGTAATAAATCTGAGAACATTAGAATTACTGCCTGTCACCGATAAGCAGTGAAATGTGGGCAGGAAAAGCATATGTTGATTTGGCTATAAAGCCATCAGGGTGTTTAGTGACAGCCAGCCATTCTGCCGTGTAAATCACAAGGCAGATAACTTAAGTCTTGAAAGTGGAGTACATTTTATTTATAGAAATATATGGGGTTGCATTGTACAAGCAGAAAGGGAAAGACTGATTTTAATGTGAGGATAATTATTTGCACTGTTTGATAATGAAGATGCATAAATTATGATAATCCATATAATGGTAGAACTGCTAAAACGTTAGGCTCAGCAAAGAAGATTATGAATAGCAAAATAACTTGTTCATTTAGTGAAAATGGTAGAGTGTCAAAATACAATATAAGTAGATCTGTATGCAAGGTTGTAGAGTTTTCTTGTAGTAATATATGTCTGAACTCAACCAATCCTTAAAAATGGCAATGCTTGTATTAAATAAAGTGGAGGAAATAAGAAGCCAGGTTTATGTTCTGTCCATGTTTACTCTTGGAAAAAATCTAAATAAACACATGTGATAAATCTGTGCCTGCTCAGCTAGGAAAGAAGCATCACACCAGAATACGTTATTCAATAATCAGTAAGAAAAAACAAATGTAGTACTCAGTCATGTCTAATACAGACAACAGTCTACTGCACTTGGTTTCTTTAGTTTATTTTTGAAGCAAATAAAAAAATAAAGCACTTCAATAGAAGTACGTTAGACAAATTGCAAACTGAAATTACATAATGCAATAAACTGAATAGTCCTCTAAGGGCACACTTTGCTTATTGTATGCTGAAGGATTTACACAAGTGACTGACATATCATTTTAAATGGATGTTTATATTTTAAAAGAGTCATCGTTGTGAGTTAGTTAATAAATACACACATGTATGTTGCAAATATATATAAATGAATATTACTGTATTCTGTCAAAGAAATGTTTATGGTGCCCGCTATAGATCAAGAAATTAGGTAGTTTTTCATATTTTGCAAAGGATTAACTCAGTTTTACAGATCAGAAGAAAGAAAAAACAAATCTCAATTCTAGTGCTGGAAGGAATATATATTGAGGAAAATAAAAATGGTGATTTACATATTTAAAAACATTTAAACCCTACTTGCAGTCAGATAAGTAAATAAAATAAGTGCCAGTTTAATGTTTACTTCAAGGTGTAATCATAATTAAGGACAAAAAAAGCTTTTGCAAGTTTAAACAAAACAAATAAAAGTATGTAGTCATTTGCAAAAAAAATTCTCTGCCTGTTGTTTTAGCATATCTTCTGTGTCGTAATTCTACCATACATCTCTTTGTTAGCCAAAAGCAGAAATTATATTTTGCGCTAATTCCCAGAGAGTCTGTACTGTAAATGTTTCAGGATCTGCTTTAATAGACCTTTTGATTTCTGACAGTTTGTTTAGTGGCTTAACACCATAACTTGCTCATGAATTGCATTCTGCAGTCTTATATTTGAACGCCGCAGTCTGTACTTGCAAACTGTATGACTATGAATGAGTCATGCTACCAGCTAGTTTTTTTTTGTGTGTGTGAATTCCAAAAGGGTTAGGAGAGTTTGAAGGGAAGCTCTACCATCCTGTGATGCTTTGCTGGAATCAGTTTTCTGTACAACAGTACAATATGATGTCTTGTTGGGACAGAGTCCATGTAGGCAAATCTAGACAATGTACCAGAATCACCAAGGTATAGAAGAAGTATTATGCTATGACCAGATAATGGTATGCAGAACCATCCTGTGTTAACTGAATCCCATTCCCTATAAAAAGCATTGTCCAAATTAACCCAAGCATGTGGCATAGTATCTGACAGTGAGTGTATATCAATTTGTATGCTGGCTAAATTGTTGGGTCCTTGTACAACAAGTTAAAAATAAGGACTCTTTTCTCAGTGTATCTCCAAAATGTGCTTTAGTAAGGGTTCTGCAGTGGGTCTGGTCTGATTTTCCTAATTCTGAGATGAAATGAAACAGAAGTCAATATATTTTCAACTGTTTTACCAACACTCACTGTCACAGACAGTCAATAATCGTGTAACCCCTGACAATATGTGAATGTGCCAGACTTTACAGTTCCACCAGTACATTAGATATGGTGCTTCAAGTATATAGCCTGCTTTCACTATCAATTTTGATGCATAGGTATTGGTGACAATCTTTGAAGATGACTATTATCAGTTTTCCAAATTAAGAAGTATATGAAAAAATAGAAAAGAAAAGCAAAAAGAATGTTGTCTTTAATATGGCAAGCATGACAGGGACAAATCTGTTATATACATAGTATAAGGTATGGCGCTACAATGTACAGTGCTGTGCAGCTGCAGCACAGGTCTAAGTTAGATTTATTTAAAATGAGTGTGTTTTGAATTGCCAACAGTCTACAGAGGTGATGGCTCACAAAAATACATCATGCAGGTCTATAGTCTTCAGCCAGGTTCCAACTGTTCACAACCTGGTGATCAGTTCAACTTGTATGCAGGTTCTGGTACTGATGGTTACATATCTCACTGCCATGAACTGCTTATATCGCTGGTGCTATTTATGTTGGTAAGGGCCACTCATTTGAAATGGCTGTGATTATACTTCAACATTTTTCACTGGCATTCAGTGCAACTGTAAAATTTTTAAGTCCAATGGGACTGCAAGCCAAATTCATATTTCAGAATTGGGCATATCGCTGTGGAATTTCTCAATTACCCATGTAGTTTGAAGAGCCCTGGAACCCTCTTTTAGCAATTGTGTGTGGATTTACTGCTTTTGATAATGTGTTACCATAAGACTAATTCCTTTTGGAATCTCACTGTTAACCACTGTTGGCTTAACCCTGAAACAGAAACTTGTGCTAATGGACCTTATCTGAATAACAAAAAACAAAAGATATTCCCCCGGATTTACTAATCTGCTGTGCAGGACTAAAGTAGTCCTGCACGGAAGCGGCAGTTTAAGAGGAGGATGGCAGCGTGCCCTGCATATTAATGAAGGTGCACTGCCTGAGCTCCAAATCCTACACTGAGGGTGGATGAGTGCAGGACACGTGTCTGAGAGCAGACCTCTCAGAATAAACATGCCCCTGCAAAGTAGAACAGAAGAAAGTGTAAATAAATGAGCAAAACCACTCATAGGTGTCCGCATATCCCCATATTTTTAAAACCTGGAGTACAGCTAACCATAGGTGTGCGGGTTTACCCATCACGTAGCTATGGTTAAAGCAGCTGAAAAGGCTGAAGAGGATAACAAGGAATATATATGCAAATGAAACAGCACAGCAATAGTGTAGTGGTTAGAGCATCTCCCTAACAAACAGGCATTTCAGGTTTGAATCCCACTGCAGTGCATATCATTTTCCATGTGAAAACTGTATATGAACATATTTTTACATCTTTTTGCTGTATAACCTACATAATAACATTTAAATGTGAACTGGAGTACTGCATGAATTGCACATGTGAAGTGTCAGTGTCGTAATGAATAAGGCACTAGTAAGCAGGTTTAAGCACAAATAAGCAGTAGTAAGCATGTATAAGCACTAGTAAGTGTGTTTAACTGTGTTTGCACAGGGGTAAGCATTGCCCACACAGATTAAGCAAAGTAGAAGCTAAATGAGTGTAAGAAACTGTAACCGGAGGTTAGCAGTGCTTACTGTCATGCAAACCCACTCACAACTGCTTTAAAGTGCCTTAATCATGCTGGATCCAATGGCCCATGTTCTGCCCAGCAACAAAATAAACTGCCGCTGCAAGGTTCAAACTCAGGACCACATACACTATAGTCGCAGTAGTTAACCACTAAGCCATCATAGCAATAGATATGAATGAGGTATCAGCAAACTAATCCTCACCACAGGAAAATCAAAACAAACATGTGAACTGAATCTATGTATAGTGTGATGTTGGATAACCTGCCACAGAACATAAATATGTGAACTGGAGTACTGCAGTAAACATAGATTTGAGATGTTATTGTAATAAAGTGTAGAAGTCCCAAGGTCCCCATACAGTATGAGTACACATGAATCACGGATACCAGACACATATATAACCTGTAATGAAGAATAAATCATTGCCAAATGGCAAATATAGTGCTAATGAACTATAAAGCAATGCTAACCGCAGCGCAGCTCAAGTTAGTAAGTGTAAGCAATGTGTAAGAGAGCCAGTTCAATCTGCCTAGTGGTATACCTCTTTAAGCAGTGCCAAACTCATGTAAGCATGTCTGTCCATAGCTTAGCCTTTTCAAAACTGGCCAATCATGGGGAAGTGTGGGAAAATGGGCGTATTTAAACCCCACAGGTGGTAATACTTCCCATAACTGCTTGTAGCTTCCTACTGCAGGCAGAATGGCTGGTGTGGGTGAAGGCACTCAATTTAGAGAGCAGCACTGGGGCATCCAGGAGTCAAAAATCATGGTATGGCTCCTGGTAAAACACCATGATCAGAGACTACTGCAGGGCCAGTACCAGGGCTCGCAGTATAAAACAGAGGCCTGGGACAGCCTCGCCCGTGACCTCACCAGTGCCCCAGGTATCCCCCAGACTGGTGAGCAGGTCAGCCACCACCATGCTGACCTGAAGTGGCAGAGAGGGGATGTACTGGAACAGTTGATCCAGGAGTTTCGGCAGATGCCTAATGCCCCAGTACTAAGTACTCATTCTACTAAGTAGTAAATAATTGCCTAGCTTGTGTATACTATGGATAGGTATGGCTAAATATCACTGCATTTCTCTGACAGCTGCAGATGAGCGGGCTGCAAACCAGCAAGCCCATGATGCTAGGCTGCAAAGGCTGTGTCCTGAGGCAGGTTAGTAATCAGTCTGCATGTACTGTCATAACAAATAAATATAATAGCCTTAGAAAGTGTTGTAACAGTAGAAATAAATGTGTAATATTCTGTGAATAAAGGTATAACCCCTGGAGTGCTTCTGGTTACTCTTCTCTCATATGCTGGAGATCTGTTCCATACTATAAATAGTACTCTTGTATCTTAAGCAGTGTAACCCACACTGTGGTATGCAGACAAAATGGGCATGAAGTCCTGCATAACAATATTGGAAGTGCCAAGAGGTCAGTCATATTGTACAAGTTAGGGAGACTTAGATAGAAAACAGTTGAAAGCTTTACATCGGTTCCCTGATAGCACAGTGTGCTGTGATGTTAGCTATAATATTTTGTCACACACAGCAGGGGGTTGAATCCTGGGAGTCCTACTAAGTTGTATGCATAATCATACCTCACAACTGTACAGATTTTGAAATAATGTTCAGATAGAAAGTTGTATTCATAATTACACCCAACAGTACAGAATTTGCTAGAATGTTCTAATTGTAAGTTGTATGCATATTCATACCCCACAACTGTTCCAATCTGTCCAGCATGTCCAGATAAATGGCCCATATCACCAGCTTGGTACCCTGTTCCCCTGAAAATCCAGTGTGATGATCCAAGAAATGTAGGTAGCTGTGAATGACATATAACTGATAGGCAGATGTGTACATAGCCATATAATGTATATGGAAGCAAACCTATCATTCTACCACCTCGCCCAAAGTGTATGACAGCAATTCTCAACATACGTTGCCTTAACACCTGCAGCCTGTCATGCCTGTATGTAAGACACAGGTCATGTATATAGTAATTTATAAACATACCAGTGTATATATAAGGCCATTATGTAGTGTAATAATACATGTAAGGGAAAGACCACTGCAGTGACTAAGAATGTTGTGAAAACTACAGGGATATATTAGTTGTTAACTGAGCTCCCTCTCTCACCCCTACCATATGTGCATAACAACCCAATGACACTCCTCAACTGGTATGTGTACACTCAAAACTTTTGCTGGGACATATGTCCTAATGGTTTATAAATATTCACATTTGTTTCTATGCACGTGCCATGTAAAAATACACCTATATTGGTGGCCTGCTACCATCAATGAAACCTGCATGTTGCTGTAATGGCCACTGTTGTTCCATACATGCATGTGTTCTGCTTGCTGTGCAACAGTGTTAAATCTGGTATGTTGGGTTAATAGGAATACCTATGCATGCTGTTATAACTAATCCTGAATGCTGATGACTGTTATTAACCCATATCTGCCATAAACCTGTGACAACACAGCTCGTATGGGAAGGCCGATCCCAGTGGACCCACCTGTCCCACCTCAGCTGGCCATGGCACCGAACACCAGCACATCTGGGGCCCAGCCTGGGAACTCCTCCTTCATGGGCCCTGCATCACCTTTGGGTGGAACCACTGCAGGGGATGAGGCTCACCCCCCCACTCCGATCAGGTGCGGAGGGGAACCTGTCGCCCGTCAACAGGTCCAGGCTGTGGTGCATAAGGAGCTTGATCTGGAGTATCGAGAGCGGCTACAACAGCTTGAGGGCCGAGTGGTGCTATTAGAAGGTGAGCCTGCCCCTCCTACACAGCCCCCAGCACAGCCACCTTTGGGGCCATGAAGGTGCAGTGGTGACTGTCCATGGGTGGGGACCTCAGTCCCACTGTTTCCAGTTGGGGGCTCATGGGCTTGCGACTTCCAAACACCCCTCCCCATCCAAGGTGTTCACCCTCCACATGTGTCATATACTGGCCCAGTATGCGTTTTGTGTGTCTTGTCTGTTAACCTACCCAACCTACCTCCCCAAATATACATACTACCTCTCCCCAACATCCTACTCTCACCTGAAAAAAAAAGGGCAATCTGTTCCCACAAAAAAATCTCACCCCATACATAGCTGTCCATTTCGCACACATGTCCACTGGACACATGTAATCTGGTCTGTATGGCATCACAATGAATATATGTTGTCCTCACTTCTCTCTCAGGGGTTTGAGGGTCCAAATGTACCTGCAAATATAGTGTATATGCACAGCTGTTGCTGTAGAAGAAATGGGCAGCTATTGACCTTTCCTATACCCTTCCTGCACATGCCTAGTTACTTTCCCTACTGTCTTTCCCTCTTTGTGCCCCATTTTTCACCACTTTCCTATCAACCCCTTTTTCTTTTCTTTTAAAGGAATTAGTGTGGGTAAGCAGCAGTAAGCACTGTTAAGCAGCTGTAAGCGGGTTTGCGCGGGGGTTAGCTATGCCTACACAGGTTGAGAAATTGGAAGCTAACTGACTGTAAGAAAACATAAGTGGAGGTTGGCAGTGCTTACCATAAAGCAAACTCATGCAAACCTGCTTACAACTGCTTAAACCTGCCTTAATCACTCTGCAGCCAGCGTTCCTTGTTCTGCCCAGCAACAAAACAAACTGTCTTTCCAAGGCTCGAACCCAGAACTCTGCAATCCATACACAAAGTGCTTTACCACTAAATCATGGCAGATTTACATACCCTGACGTTTTCACAAACATATCATCCAGCACAATCCATCAACAGCACAGGAAATGTATTAATATCATACCACACAACCTGTTAATGCAAGGAGTCTGGAAAAAGTATGCCACACTGTGGGGACAAATAGGGATATATGTCAACTAATGCTCTGATACACTTAAAATGTTGCTAGTTACACAGTTATATATATTCGAACACATATGTAGAAGGAGATGAAGTCTGAAACATAAAAGTGTTGCCACTAGTTACTGACTTCAATGCTGCGATTATCCATGACAATTGCCAAGTGAATGAGGAACAGGCCAAAATATGAACCGAACATGCATGGACATATGAACATATATATATATATCTATAAATCTAGAGAGATAGACAGCTATATGTGTGTGTGTATATATATATATATATATATATATATATATATATATATATATATATATTAATGTATGGCACACAAATAATCATATCACATCAATTGTATATAGATACATACATATGTTCATATGTATATATATATATATATATATATATATATATATATATATATATATATATATACAGATGTATATATCTAGATATATATAGGTACATACACATATACACACACAAAAGGTATCAGTAACCATACATATGTAGAAGTAGTGTGGAAGTACTGGGTGCAAAGTATATCCCTCAGCTACAAGCCCTTCAACTGGAACCTGTGGAACGTGTAGTGTGGTAACCATTCCCACAAATGAGAATACTGACATTAAATATATACCCTGCCACAATTCAAAGGACATGACATGACACACAGGTACGCATACACAGATAACCTGTATTCGTGTAATATACAATAATGTATGCCAGTACTGACACCACATAAGGTTTGAAATATGTAATCAGTCATGATTGCAAGGCCCACACAAAACAGTGGATGCAAGCAATGTGTATATATACCATACTATGCTGTCCAGGCTAAGGCCTTCAATTAGTACAACAGTAGAAACAGGATTTGCCTTCAGGATACGTAACAATCAACAATTACAGATGTAGTTCAGCAACCTCCAATTACACCCTGTAGTCAAGCCCTAGGGGGAAAAGTAACACTTGTTTTAATGTCACAGTATCTTGTACATAACATTGCTTAACCTAACATCTCACTATCACACTGAATGACCCTCATCTTAACAGTTATATCCCTGAAAAGGTGCCATAGCCTAGGTTAATGGCATAGAACCCCCCCCCCATAAAAGGCTGTACAAGGGAAAGGAACACTGTGTACCACACACTTTCCTCTGGAATGTACAAGGGCACATATGTGTACTCCAACTGTTGCCCCCATATATATGTTGGTGTGGGAGCCCATGACATGACTGGGATGATAGCGGTAATGCTAGCAGTAAATAATGATAGGCCATTACCTAACAACCCTTCCTGTATCACAGCAGGGCAAAGACTGGCATATATGTGTAGGAAAGAGGCAGGAACATAGGGCCATATCTGCATTATTGCTGTTACACACCCTGGAAATTGTTGGTGTTACAGGATTTGTTGCAGCATACCCTTATGCAGGAATATGACATTGAAATATAAATGGATGTAGCCATGTAGTGATAGCAGTCAACAGACAGAATGCCACAGATATTTATTGGACAATACCTGTGTGGTGCACAGACAAAACCTAACAGCCAATCCCCCTGGTATCATAGGGATAGGCCCACAGTTGAGAGCTATGCAGACAGAAAACATTCCATAAAATGTACCATGTACACCGAAACCCTGTAAGAACAGCAAGATACATTGCATACACCAATACTAACTCATGCTGTCTGTAGGTCTGGAACCTTACCCAAATATGAATTTGGCCTGTGTCTGCAGGTTCTGCTGTAAGCAGTATTGCTACCTGCTGTTTGTAACACTGATGTCCACACACAGGAAGGATGTCATCCATACTGTAAAGGTGAAGGGACAATGCCCACAGAAGGCAGCAATTCATAGTACAGGATTGCCACGACAGTGGTTATATGAAGTATTACACAGCAGGCTGCATGCAATTAGCAACTGGTGGACACTGAGTGGTGCAGAGGCCACCACCTGGTCATGTGCAATACCAACAAAAGCATGTTGCAATCTATTCAAACCAGCTCAATCATTCTACTGGAGAGACTGAAAGAGAGAGAGAGAGAGAGGGGAAAAAATTTTCAAGAAAGGTCACAAAGATCAGGGTTGCGTTACAGTGGACATAACATAACAGGTATGTGAAACAGATATGCATTTACTGGCGTGTAGTAAATGGCATAGAATAATAGGATGTATACTGTGAAAGGATGCATATGTGCCATCAGTACTTGTTCCTGTAATGATGTTCTGCTCAACAACTGCACTGGACAGTAGTGTCAGTCCCTGTGGGCAGTGGGACATACCTGTCAAATGTGGAGACCAGCACTGAATGGCAAAGATTTGACCCATGATATCTGTGTCCTGTAAATTACTGTGGCCAATGGCTGGTGGGGGTATGAATACTGCCATGATAGACACAATGGTGAGAGACCACACCACCTGCAGGGCAGTCATGTTAAAGTGTAGTATAGCATGCCCAACTGCCATAGCAGTATAATATGCTTACCTAAAGTTTGTCACCATATATACCCCCCAATGATAGTCTGTGTTCACATGTGACACCTGTCTGTGTTGCAGCAAGGCAGAACAGTTCAGCTGTGAAGTAAAAAGAGTACATGAATGTGGTCCAGATGTTCATATGCACCCCACATACAGATACATATATGTGTGATACATATTCACAGCTGTGTATGTTTACAGAACCTTGGACAGTTATACATTTATATAGGTATATAAACAACGCAAAATGATATCTACACATATATGCACATATGTATATATATATATATATATATATATATATATATATATATATATATATATATATATATATGCATACAGACAGATATATGTGTGTGTGTGTATGTCGACATATGTATATATATATATATATATATATATATATATATATATATATATATATGTCAATACATGTCCCCTGCCATAACATGTGTGAGAGAACATCACACATCAATACATAACATACCTACACACTAATACATGGCTGCAAGATGGAGTGTGGAGTGTGGTGTGTAACCCAATTGTATGAGAATGTGGGATGTATATGTTGGTGAAGAGTATTAGGCACATATTGGTATGTAGGTCTGGTTGGGTGACAAACAAGGCAGCATATAGTGCTGGTATATGACACATGTGGTGGTTAGACACTGTGGATGGGTAATTACATTTGGAATGTTGAGGCCATTGAGCCCCCACATGGGAACAAAGGGAACATGGTGTCCACGCATGGACAATCACAACACATTAGGCTGGAGTGGTGTTCCTGCTGGCAAATAACCCCTACACATACTGGTGTGTAACTGTCATGGAAAATATGTGGGCTGTAATAGTCCACACAATCCTAGAACATGTAAAACAGCATACATAGATATCCCCAATATCACAGAATGGCAGATGTGTAGCAATCACATAGCAGGACTACCAGATGCATATGTGGAAACATAGTGGCAGTGACAATGGCATGCAGGTGAAATACCCTGTAACACCCCAGCAACTCTAGTGTCCCCACAGGGAGCATGTCTATAAACACATAGCAGAAAGTGTTGTACAATACAATATATGACCTAATGGTACATATACCGGACACATACCACTAGTGTTGTGTGAGCATTATGTTGGAGCTGATATGGTGGTAGGAGACTATGTGTATTGTATTATGGTAAACTTGTCATATGAGTTGCTCAGACATATTTCCATTATTATGTCTTTCAGTCTTTCAGGGAGTATGGTGCACCCATGGAATCCCACATACAGTCTCGCTGAGGATGAAATTATAATCACCAGCATCATCCACAACTACCAGCTGTTGTTCTCACAGACAAGTCAGGACCAGCAGGAGAGAACAGCCATGTGAAATGATGTGGTCCACAGAGTGAATGAGGTGGTGATGCACAGCTCTACATATGAGCAGGTCTGCCACCATAGTAGTGAACTGCTCCGCCAAGTAAGTCACCATTCCACTGCGTTGCGGGGTGACCACCTTGCCATGGGGGGGGCATAACATCCATCCCCCTATCACAAGAGTGGAGGAGCTGCTCATGAGCCTGGTAGCACCTGCCTGCCCACAATAGCCACAGATGTATACAGTCATGGAGGTGGGTGCTACACATACACCAAACATGGAGCATGCAGGCAAGGTTCAAGGGCATATCAGTAGACTACTGTAGTGTATGCATCTGTACAGGTAGATCATGCATATGTGAGATGTGGGGTCTATTGCCGTGTAGTACTGATAAGCAGTAATGCATAATCTGTAGTACTGTGGACTTCAGCTGTTGTACTGTAATATTGCAGCCACCCTGTAGCAATGCCACAGCTGTGGCCACTGACATCAACTCTATCCCATCTCAATGTAGGTAGTTCTGGGATACCAGCAAGGCAGTGGCTGGATGCTGGTGAGTATGGTTTAATTTTATGCTTGGCAATTCACTGTGCATGTCATAGCTAAGGTGTAGGCCATGTACACATCTAAGACACCTACCCATAATGCATGCTGTACATGTGCACTGACAGAGCACACCCCTCACTAATGGGTTTACCAGCCTCAAACACATGCAATACACAGTCCATCTCAGACAACTGTGGCTACACTCCAGTGCACATTGCCCAGGCACAGCTGACATCTGCTCAACATACGCAGCTATGTCATACACAGAGCAGTTGAACATGCTGCATATAAAGACATCCCACTTCCTCTGCAAACACACGCTCCAGGGTCCTAAACCTCATCAACACATTGCACAGAGCATGCTGGAAGGATAGGGCCCTGTCCTGGGGAATCCCCACACTCAGGAATGGACTACCCATACATGTCAATCAATGCTACTCACTGGCCCTCTTTACAGAAACACTTGACAATTGGATAGGAAATGGGGAATTCACCCTGGGTAGTATGTCTGTGCCACAGCTTGACAGGGGCACAGAGGAATAACATTAGTGGGTGGTGCATGGCTGGGAACCCCTGTGGCTAGGCTTATGTAGGCCCCACGACCAATAGACCAGTACTCACCTATGAACCTATGTGTACCACAGGCAACATCAGCCAGGGCTCAATCATGGTCAATAATGGTCTCTACACTCACCACAGGTACAGTACATTGTGTCTGTGGTTGGTATAATGGTAGTCTATCATTCATACATGCACCACTGATGATGACTTCTGTGAATACACATCAAGCATTCATTAAACACATGTCCACATGTGATCCAGAAACACACAGAGGCTGTGAGCAGCAGTGGAAACACAATTAACACACAGATACACATTCTGCAATGGTGGGTACACCTGTGAGGTATGGTGCAAAGTACATGCCAGGGTGCTGAACAGATGCACAGCAATGCTGTGGACATGGGTGCAGTGATTTCCAGGGGGAGGGCCATCATCTACTAACAGAAGCCATGCATCACAGCTATGTATAATGTTGATAACGGGGATTGACTACAGTTGCACTGCATGCTGTTGAGTGCCATATGTCCTGCATGATGACATGTAAGTAATTACACATTAGAAATTTGTGTGTGATACTGTTCTGCACCATCACCTGCTATTGTGTGTGTTATGGGGGTGCAGGAGTGTCTGTAGGTGCTGTCTGATGGCATGTATGAGTTTCCATATATAGGAGTGTCTGTAGGTGCTGTCTGGTGGAGTGTATGAGTTGCCATGTATGTCAACTGCATGTGTGTGTGTGTGTGTGTGTGTGTGTGTGTGTGTGTGTGTGTGTGTGTGTATGTACTGTTTACTGGTGATGTACAGGTCTTACAGTCTGTTCCCTGTTTTCCCCTCACAGGTGGCGAGGTGGGGGTGGGCCCCCCCGCAGGGAATCTGATGTCACTGATACAGACAGTGACCATGAGGATAGGTGTGTTGAGGCACAAGAAGGGTCATCAGGGGCTGCCTCTGGGCCATCAGTTGACAACTCACACGTATCCACCTCATCCACGCACACAGTTACACTGCTTCTACATACCTCATCACCGTTGGCCTTAGCTGAGGGACAGTCTATGGTTGGCATTGGCCAGGACAGTGTGGTATCTATGGCATGTGTGTTAGGACACAGCAGCCATAGCCAGATGTCTGGCAGGGTATCACATAGGCAGATGTTCAGGGGTGCTCGTCGAAGCACTGCTGGTCATCATGCCCCAGGTAGACGTGCCACATCTATTTCAACCACAAGCATTTTCCAGACTGTCATGGAGGCACAAGCATGAATGAAATGGTACACCAGGCAGGGTCTAAGGGTGCAGAGGGCTCATCACACCTCTGTAACTGACAGCATCCATTACCTAGCAGATACCATCCGTAATCACACTGAGGTCATGGATAGAAGGTGGGGTGAGACATTGGATCTCATCCACAATGTCATGTCCATGCATCAGGACAGGGCGGGATGGTTGTGATGGCCACATAGACATATGCCAGCAACACCAGCAGCTGGAGGTCACCGTGGACATCCCACCAGTCACAGCCGTCACAGCCGCAACTGTAGTGGCAGTACCAGCCCCAGCACTGTGGGGGTGGGTGCTGTCCACAGACTGTCATAGCAGACCATGTGCACATGGCCATGGCCAGTCCCAGGAGAGACCTGGATCCAGTGGACATCTGTCAAACTCAGGGGACAGTACTCAATCTGGCTTAGTACCTTATACTGCCTGTAGCACCCCTGCCAGGCACAGGTCCCGTGTCTGTGGCTGGAGAGAGTGAATTGCAAACCCTGCCAGGTACAGTCTGCAGCTGTCTCACAATTCCCTGTATAGGGCAGCCATATGGAGGAACTGTGTGCATGCAGACACACACATATAAACAACAAACCTAGGGCAACCACATACCTGCACACACGGCATCACCAGTGGCCCATAACAGTACTCAGCCCCCTTACACACAGACACAGACACACACACACATACAGACACACACACACACACACACACACACACACACACACACACACACACACACACACACACACACACACACACATACACACACATTGTCAATTGTATGGCTCAGCCTAGGCCTCTGGTAAACCAACAACACACTCTGTGCATATAATGTTACCTGTGCCACTCCCTGACATCCGTAACATCGATGCAGGGACAGGCTAACAAGGTGCTGATGCACAGGGTGACTGTACAACAGTGAAGCAATGGAATGATGTGTAGCATGTTGTCAGCAGTAAAGTGAAATGCTAATATCTTGGAAGGTGTAGCTGTGCAGCCATGATGCATCATAGCTGTAATTAACAATGTTGTATTGTTGTTACCAGTATCTATTCTGATTGTGTTGTGTTTGTCCATGTGCCACATGGCTGATGGGTGTAGTGGTGTCAGCAGACCTTCTACAGTGGACACCAGTAAGTTTACTGGGTGGTACACATGCCATGGCTGGGTACAACAAACAAAGCCTTTGGTTCGGATGCAGTACAGGTACAAGACTGTACACATGAAGGTATGTCCCCATGCAGGTAACACATCTGTTGTACATGTAATCCCACCAAGACAGGATAGGCACAAGCACACAGCACTATATATGCAGTCTGCAATGTGGATGACATTGAACATGCTAACAGCAGGGTGTATGTCCCTCTCCCCACTCTACTGCAATCCTCACCTAAGTAACATGTGTGTGTCAATGCCGGTGGCATAGCCCTATAGCCCTACCCTTAGGAGGGTGTGAGGCACTCAACTACTGTGAATGGTATAAACAACAACAAACAACCTGATTACATACACTGTACAGTATTACAGACAGGTATGTGGGGGATAGGCACAACAGTAACTGCACTAATGGTGGTTGTGTCCACAACAGCCACACCCAGTGAGTTATAGCAACCCCAGTAGTGCTGCACACCTCTACAATGTGGAGGAGGGCATTGACACATCTATGACCTGTAAAGGACTGTATGTCCACGGGATGGCACCTGTGGAATGTTGGCATATGCCAAGCAGTCCTGGTGGAAATATATTCTTTGAATGGAGGTAGATCCCTTAACAACTACACACATTTCTATATGTGGGATGGTGTACAAATGCCTGCTATGATCTCCATAGGCATTGTGCACCTCCTCACCCTCATCTACACCAGTCATGATTGGGTAAAGGAGGTGTACCAGGTTCAGGTTGTATGCTCTGCTTATGAGAAGTCCAACATTGGCGGGGTCCCGTGTGTTAAGATTACCAGTGACATTAGCCATGGGTTCAATGTTGATATGTTCCATGTCCCTGCAGACCAGGGTCATCAGGCTGCTGGGTGGTAGTTCCCAGTTGACGTGGTGGATTTGTGGTCATCATTGCCAGCATTGGTGAATCCATTGTCAGGTGTAGGCCTATTGGATCATATGAGGGATCCCAGATACTTACTGCACCTGCCCAGGGGGTTCCCCCCAAGCATGGCATGTCACTTGACTGTACTGCATGATATTTTAGCAATGCCAGCCTGAAATCCTACAGGTGGGATGGAGTACTGTTAACATGTACTACCCTAGTTGTGTAGGGTCCTGCTTATGGGATCTGCAAAGGTTGGTATTGTATTGCAGGCCAGACATGTTTGGCTGGGGGGGGTACCTATCCATGCCAGATGTATGCTGATTGGGTCTCTCAAACCTATCAATGGTGCATGTGGACATATATGTTGTGGTTACGTTCCCAATTCCATCTACAAATGTATGTCCATATATACCTATATTGATATATATGTGTTCACCTTTGACAGGGAGACAATCATTTCTTCGAATGGCCCTTTCTGCAAACTGAAAAGATAAACCTGTAATTTCTTACTGCACCACAGTTCAAAACACAGCAGTTCTAATGGCACCTTCGCTGACTCTCGAGCTGCAAGTTGGAATACATATCGTAATGCCGGGGTCAAGCCCCCCTGCACCCCCCGTCTGGGGGGCTGAGCCCCCCACAACCCCCTACTGTGATATACTAACTCCTAGTTTGCACTACTGTGGGGATAGGCAAATATTCCCCATCCCACTATAGTGCCATCTGTAACCAACCAAATTACCTAATCTGAAATGAGCGAATGCATAGTGACATTCACTCATTGCACATTCGATGCATGTATTGCAAGATTGTGCAATGTTGATAACATACTTTTGACCTTCCAGCTTTTGGACACATGGATTTCTCCCATTGAAAGGTGAGCCATATATATGCTGACATATATGCATTCCTAGTCCTATATATATGTGGACATGTGGATGTATACATAAATATCTATGGATGTATGTGTATATATATATATAGCTATCTGGATAAGTATATGTACATATATATATATATATATGATCTACATATATATATATCTATGGCTATCTGGATAAGTATATGTACATATATTTCCACCATATGTCCTGGACATGGAGTGAAGCTGTACATCAGCCCCTACAGTCCCAAAGTCATAGTGCACGGGGATGACAGGTATGTATAGCACGTATATTACCAGACTGTTGCTACTGTCATTGGGATTGTCTTCACAGACATGGTGTGTGTGAATGCTGACATCTGCTTATAACATATGTGCCATCGGCTACTGACAGACATACTAAGGAAATCATTTTTTACCATTGCTAGCATGTAATGCCCCTGTGGAGTGCAGCAGAGATATTGGCCACCATATGTGGAACTTTGGACACACCCTGTACAGTCCGGAAGTATACATATAATCCCTTAGTGCGCCACATGTGTACCAGGCCTGCTAATATGCATGTAGGCACCCATGTAAATGGGCATAACACATAACAACTGGTATACATTTGGCAGCATAGGTGTTGGATTCACACACTCCTGTCTGGCCTGACACATAATGACTGCTGGTACTGGGGTGCAATGGACACATACCACCCACTAGATATTGACATACATCTGTACAACATCCCACTGCTCTGTCTGACATACATGATGTTTAAGGGAGGCCCAGCAGCAGTACATCTGGCAAGTATCTGCACATAACATCCCACTGGTTAAGTACACTAAGCTGCTAGGCATGTAACAATGCACTGTGCAGGCTACAGGCAGACTGGCTCAACACTGGCCTACATCTCATATGGGGGAATGCACATGTACCTGCATATATAGCAGGCTCAACAGCCATGTCACAGCACAGGGTAAGATACACCTGTGTGACAGTGTATAACCACAACCAATGTGAACACAGCCACAGCCACATATGGCAAGCTAGCATAATATTACAGCATATGGACTATCTGTTCTACACCATCCTCATATGTGCCACTCACAGAATGACCCTACATATACTGGGCTGCTACACAGTCTGGTATGACGGCTGCCTGTGGTATGGGACATGTGTGCGTTTGGCCCTACAAACAGTGATGGCAAAATGGTACCATACAGTGGGGCAGCATGTAACATCTGATAGAAGGGGAGTTAGAACAATGACATCTACCACAGTCTGTACACAGGCTGAAGTACATATTAATAATACACATACTGCCGACATTCACCATCACTACACAGACCTCAGTACTATATAAACATCCGCAGAATGTCCAGCTTATGTCATGAAGTATAACCACTACTGCACATATCATGTGCAGCGATGTGATATATCACTGGCTTGTTATCAGATATGATGACAGTATTTATGGTGTATAGCACATATGCACCACTTCATGCACGCCATATTTACAAAGGTTGACAGAGGAGTGGCTGACAGCACATCCACAAGGCCAGTATAGACATGTTGCTGTGATAACCTCATATATTTTCTATTGTAACAGGGTTTGTTGTAACATATGTCCTATGAGGGATATGAAGTCAGTAACTGTCACGGCCTTCACCATCTACAGACTGCAATCCTCGCACTACCTTCTGTATTCCACAGATTGATGCACTGTGGCTAACACATGAAACCATAGGCACAATACTGCCCAGTCTGCAGATGGCCCTGCAGATGGGGATTCCTCATATACATGGAACTGACATGGGAGGTATTGCAACATGTATGACAAGCATATCCAGACAAACACTGTTAAACCAACATTACTCCAAATGCAGTATAGCAGCACTTACAGTCTGTAGTCAGGTCAGGCACATCCCCCTCCTGTTTGTTGCCCTCTTTCCACAGTGTATGTTATTAGAGGTAAATTCCCAATCCATCTGGGATGCTGTTTGCCAAACATCAGATCTAGTTCCTGTTCACAGTGACTGCAAAGGCTCAACACCACCATGATGTTCCTAGGTGTTGGAGTTTGTTTCCTTGCAATTGGCCATGGGATTGTTACCACAGCTGTTCCACATGCAATCAGCTAGTGGAAGGCTGCAATTTGTGCAGAGGCCATCAGCTGATCATGACCATCACGTAAAATACACATGCTGCTGCCTAAGCAAGGCAGGTGTGGGTCTCCACATCCACCGGAGAGGGAGTGGGGAGGCAGACAGAGGCAAATACATGTCAGGGAGGGGTGGGAGGGTAAAACTGAAGCATGTTTCTGTCACACACCTACCAACACAGGGTATCAACCCCCCGACAACTATGTAGTGCTATCACAGTTCAATGCAGTTATTGGATGCACCACATGGGTTACCCGATGTGGAGCACTCAGGACATATATGCGAGGGTGAGTGACATCTGCAAGAGGGATACAGTAGATATATGGTAGGTGGCGTACACATGCCTGTCTGCATGAAGAGGTGCCAGCGTCAACACAGGCACACTCACACAGGGACGCACACGCATTGACATACTTGGCAGGGCCAGGAGTGCAACTCATCAGTAGTGGGATTGCCACAACACATCAATGTGCATGTATCACATGCACCACATGAGTCATACCGAGGCCGTATGGGCAAAGAGTATGAGGAGATGTCAGACATCGGACAGCATGCTTCAGTATGCCCTGGGGTGTTGTAGTGAGTGTGGACGTGGATATATGCACCATACAACACACACACCAACACACAGCGTGCCAGTTCTGACATGCATGGGTGCATGTCTACATGGGTGTGTGGTGATCAACTTTGCCAGCAGGCTGTACAAGGGTAGGCAATGGGTATACCCTGGCATCAGGCTACATGACAATGGTCTACATTGTGGCTCAGGCCTGTAGTTACTGCATTTGTCCACACAGGTGGGTATTGCATCCCCCATCCAGTCAGCTGGGTGACTGTTGTGTGTGGCTAATGCTGTACACCACATGCCATGTATGTGTTCCTTAGTCTATGACATGGATGGTGTCTGGGATGTGCACACCTCCCACATGCATGTACAGTGACATGTGGAACTGTACCTGGGTTGTCTGGCCCATGTTGTGAACACAGATTATCATCAGATGTGCCAGTCTTGCCCACCTGTGGCAGGAACTGGTAATGGGCAGCAGGTTTACCCTTCACCTACATTGATAGCATGCCAAAAGCATTCCCTGATGTCAGTATCATCTGTCCATACAGGGCATGTTATCAGGCATGGTATGTCCATTGTGAGTTACATGTGAAGGCACCACAGGTGGTGCAGGTGTCCATTAGAGAACGTGGTGTAGGTGCACTGTCTGCATGTATGCGCATATTGGACAGATGGTCAGGGTGACATGCCCTATGTAGCCCACTGCTATCACTGCATAGTTACTATCAGTGGCCAATATGCAATGTACTACCCACATATTAGCTGTTGCCTAGGCATATGTGTGTGTATGACACATGGGTTGAGTGTGTGCTCTGGGTAATAGTGGGGTTGCTAATTTGGATTAGCTGGCCTTTATGTCACATGTATGGGTTTGGCTTTGCACCCCAGCCTCTCAGCTAATTTACATCTGTTATCCCTGTATGGTTGACATTGTGATATATAGTAGAGCCACCATAAAAGTTATAAGCAAAACCCCCACCACATTGGCCAAAGGTGTCACACGCTCACCTCTACACAGGATACGAGTTACACACAAACACACCCACATCTGTCATGTCTGGGAGTTGAACCCCTACTTAACTAGTTTATTGCACTATGCAGTTATAGTATGCGCCACAGATATTACTGGAGTACTTTTTCCCCAAAGGTGTATTTCACAGTGACTGACATCAGCAGGATTTGTAAAGTAGGGCATTTCAAATGTACTGCGAGTGACTAGCCTAAAATGCATTGCTCCCTACACAGACAGTGAGACACACACAAAACATCCACAACTGTCATGTGTGAGTATAGAACCCCTTACCAAGGCCTATAACACACTACTGTTATGGGACACACCACAGGGATTACTAGAGCCATCCATCCCCAAAGGTGTATTTCACACTCAATGACATCAGCAGGTTTACCAAGGTAGGGCATTTCACCTGTACTACGAGTGACTAGCCTAAAATGCATTGTTCCCTACACAGACAGTGAGACACACACAAAGCATCCACAACTGTCATGTGTGGATATAGAAACCCTGACCAAGGCCTATATCACACTACAGCATGAAGCAGTTATAGGTCGCACCACAGCAATTACGGGGATCTTTCTCCCCACAGTTGTATTTCACAATGAATGACATCAGCAGGAGTGGCAAAGTAGGGCATTTGAAATGTACTGCAAATAAGTAGCCTATGATGCATTGCTCCATACACAGACATTGAAACACGCACAAAACATCCAGAAATGCCATGGGTGGTGATGGAACCCTATCACAGTTCTAAATCACACTACAGCAGTACACAGTTACAGGACACGCTACAGACATTACTGGGCTATGACTTTCCCAGAGGTGTATTTCTAGGTGAGTGACATCAGCAGCCTTGCCAACGTTGGGTTTAAGAATTCTAAGGAGTGTGTGTGACCTAAAAAGCATTGTTTGTTACACAGTCAGAGACACAAAGATTCACACAGTTGCCAAGTCTGGGGTTAGAACACCTACCTAATTATTTTATCACACTACAGCAGTACATAGTATATGTATTGTATGGGGTGTGAGTGGCCTATAAAGCATTGCTCTCTACTCAGTCAGACATACACACACACACATACAGTTTTCAGGCCTGGGGTTAGAATACCTACCTAATTACTTTATCACACTATAGCAGTACATAGTTACAGATCACGCTATGGAGAATACTAGTCTATGATTTCCCCAGAGGTGTATTTCTAGGTAAGTGACATCAGCAGCCTTGCCAAAGTTGAGTATATGTATTGCACTGGGTGTGAGTGGCCTAAAAAGGAATTGCTTTCTACTCAGTCAGACACACACACAATTATCAGGTCTGGGGTTTGAACATCTGTCTAACTACTTTATTACACTACAGCAGTACGCAGTTACAGGTCACTCTACAGATATTACTGGGCTATGGTTTCTACAGAGGTGTATTTCTAGGTGAGTGACATCAGCAGCCTTGCCAAAGTTGAGTATATGTATTGTACGGGCTGTGAGACACACACACACAGATTCACAAACAAGTGTACAGTTGCCAGGTCTGGAGTTAGAACACCTACCTAACTCCTTTATCACACTGCACAGTTACAGGACACGCTACGGAGATTATTGGGCTGCAAATTCCCCAGAGGTGTATTTCTAGGTGAGTGACATCAGCAACCTTTCCAAAGTTGTATATATGAACTGTACAGAGCGTGAGTAGCCTAAAAAATCATTTCTCTCTACACAGTCAGAGACAGAGAGACACACACACAAACACACACTCACAAAGTTGCCATGTCTGGAGTTAGGACTACTACCTAACTAGTTTATCATTACAGCAGTACGCAGTTATGGGACGCGCCATGGGGATTACTAAGCTACAGCTCTCCCAAAGGTGTAGTTCACATTGGATGACCTCAGCAGGCTTGTCATGATACTGCCATGGGGAGGGCGGTGTGTGCATGGGCCATAGACCATTCATGTAGGGGTTGACATGCCGCATGCGGGCACACACAGGTTCATATGCCACAGGTACATGTATACAGCTACTAGGTGACTACTTCCTTGTACAGTCATGTTGCACAGCTGGCACGTACGACACGCTGTCATGCTGACAGATACTGGTGGCTAGTATCTGCAGTGAGTGACGCCCACACCTCATGTGTTTGGGGCCCTTTGGCTGTGTGCTGGGTGGGACAGGCCCAGATGGCTCCTTGTCACGGTCACCATCTTCCACAAATCTATGTCCGTCTACCTTTGACTTATTATAGTGTGTTTTCCTTACATATATGTCTGTATTCCTATCCACTGTGCGTGCAAGGCAGGAGTGGTGCATACTGACATGTATCTGCACTAAGAACTGCATCTGGAACTGCATCTGCCAGACATGTCTGGTCTACTGGTGTTTGCTGACATGGCCTTCCTGTGTTTAAGTGTGTAAACATGCCCAGTATGACCTTTCAGTATGTTGTTGACTGACATTGCCTTCATTCCTCTAAGTGTGTGAGCATGCCCAGTATGGCCATCTATATTGCATGTGTGGATCAGGTCGAGGTAGTTTGTACTGTGGTGCTGACCTTTGTGTTGTACTCCGACAAATAGCATGCTGTGTCTGAAGGGTATACATCAGTCATTTGGCATTGACTGTTGCTACATTTCTGCATAGCGGGGGGGGGCACATGACTGTTTCTACATTTCTACAGTGGGGGCACACCTGACTGTTACTATAAGTTTACGTAGGATGGTTGGGCACACCTTACACTTTTACACATTTGCTAGGACTGTACTGGTATGTTGGGTACACCATTTCAGTCTGTAGTCTTACCTATCATGCTGGCTAGAGGCATACCAGTGCACTACACATCTTAGCTTTAACTACCTACATATTAGTTTCTGGCTTAATAGCCTTCACAACTTACATCCAACTGGCTGGCCTGCTGTAGTCCATCTGTGTAGGCCTGAGGTAGGGGTTACCCATAGGGCTCATTCAGAGGCCATAGTACAGCATTTGTTTGTGTTTGTCTACACCTATCCTGCTGGCTGTGACTGTTGCTGGGTATGTGCCCTCCCCAACTGGCATGTGTGAGTCACTTACCTTGTGGGTGTCCCAGTATTGAGGGTGGTGCTGCAGGTCTACTTATGTCGGATGCACATTGTACACTCCCTATACATGGTTGAGCACAGGTAGTGTCATGTTTGGCATCCCTTTTACTATATGTCCGAGTCGGAGAGAGTTGTCATTCCCTGGGTCCCTACTGTCTCAGTGCATGTGCTATCTGTTGTCTCTTTGCCAAGGCCAGGGCATACTGGGCATGCCTCCTTCTGCCTACTGGGGCAGGCTCAGGTTGTTCCTCCTCTGAGTCACTCTGCGCCTGTGCAGGCCTTGGCACTGGTGGGGGGCTGTGTGGCCCTGCCCCATGCTGTTCCTGCTGCAGCTGTTTCCACAGGATCATATTGTGTAGCATGGCACATACAAGGACAATTTGGGTACATGTAGTTGGTGTGTACTGCAAGGCTCCATCAGATGTGTCCAGGCACCGGAACTGTGACTTGAGCATCCCAAACACATGCTCGATTATGATTCGTGTTTGTGCGTGTGCCTCATTATGGAGTTCTTGTTCGGGTGTCTGTGCATTTCAGATGGGTGTCATCAGCCATGGCTCCAGTGCGTATCCAGCATCCCCTACTAGGTGACCATGTAGGATGTCCCCATTGGCAAATGTCTGATACAGTTGCGTCAGATGCCAGATGTGGGAATCAGGGTAGCTTCCAGGGCAGCCAGCACACACATTCATTATTATGCCCTGGGCATCTTACATGACCTAGCAGTTGATGGAGGGGAAGCCCTTGCAGTTGATGGAGAGCCTACCTCGCACACCTTGTGGTGTTTTAATGCATATGTGCATGCAGTCTATTGCATCCATTACCTCAGGGTATTCTGCTATTTGGAGGAAGAGATGCATATTGCTGGCCAATGCCTCATGGGTGATGGGGAAATATATGTGCTCACCGACATGTACTGACATGGCATCCAGGAACTGGTGGAGTACCCTGGATGCTGATGCCTGTGAAATCCCCATCATATCCCCAGTTAGCCTTTGGAAGGTACCTGTAGCTAGTATTCTTAGGCCTACACATACTGTGGTATCCACTGGGATGGGATCCCCTCTGTTAGTTCGGTGTGTCAGGTGTGGCCGGCACAACTCAACAATTTGCTGTAGGAGGTCCCTGTCCACCCTATAGCGCTCCACTTTCTCCAGCTCATGTAGCCCTTGGTAGGTTACCCTGGGTCTGTACACTCTTCTCCGTCTCCTCACTGTAGGTTGCTAAGCAGCATTCCCATCCTCACCACCCTCAGCCTCTTGCACATGCTGGTTTATGATAGCAAAAGCAGCCCCTAACATTTTTTCTCTTGCTTTTGTTTTATAAAATTTCCCCGTCTGTATACACCGGTGGTGCAGAGTTTTTGGAAAACACAAGGGGGAAAGGTGTTTGCATAGTTTATAGTGGTGTGCTGGGCTGAGCTGGCCTGCTGCCTGTGTAATTGGCTGATTCTGATACATTTCACCTGTCAGCTAAGCTAGTTCTCCTTGATTACCTTCCTACTGCTGTTTCCCCTTCCCATTGCCTCCCTGTTTAAGCCTGTGTGCGCTCCATGCAAACAGAGTGCTCAAATGTGCACAGAGCTGCTTTTCCTGGTTTAACTTCCTTTTACTTCTGCTAAAACCCGGTGCGTAGCACGCACACCCGCTTACACTTTGCAAAGAGTGCTAGGCAGGTTTAGATACACCCATAGCTTAGCTGTGCTAAGCTAGGAGCAATGCCGAGCCACAGGTCTCCAATCCACTTACAGTATGCCTGACATACACCCGCATGATGTTACCTATATCCTAGTCTTGCACCCAGCTATTTATACTCTTACACTCTTGGGACCTGCCTCACACCCTGGGGAAATCTGGGATTCACTAACCTTTCCCTCATTTGCATAGGATTGCCTGCTAATGCATAGTTACATGTCCCAAACTTAGCCTCCCCCCTTAGCAACCATTACTCACTGGTCAGGTTGTCTTCTGCCTGCCATTGACTTGCATGGCAGAATACTGATTTTAATTAGAATGCTTATTTTAGGTTTATTTTCTTATTTTCCCTCGATCCCATTTGAGCGCCGCTGCCCTATGCTTAAACAGGTGAGATCAGCGAAAAAAAAATAAACAGTTTGCAATGCCAATGGCCTTCTACTTGGCCATTGGCAAACTTCCTCAATGATATGCAGCCTTTATTTGGAGCTGTCATAGCTCCGTTTTGTAGATTGCAGAAATGTACTTGGTTGCTAACCGAGTACATTTCTGCACACTGCACTAGTCTTGCACGGATAGCTGCCAGCTTCCTGGATCACATATTACCCTCATTTCCATGGTTTTCACCTAAAAATGAGGGTAATTTGCATACAGGAGCTCAGTGGAGGATTAGTCTAAGAGCTCATGTGCACATCCCGGGAGCTCGTTCCTGGATCGCACATCGGCCATATTGCCAAAAATAGCTCTTAAGACTAATCCTGCACATTCTACAGGGCTTTGTAAATCCAGGGGATTGTTTAACAAAAAAAAAAAAAAAAGAGATAGAGAGAGAGAAAACAAAAAAGAAACACTGAATTTGTTCATGGATCTTAATATATTAGAATAGCATGGGGTATACTACTGTCTCACTGTTTTTATTTTCAGGCTAGGATAGAAAGAGCCCAAAAACTCATGTACATAGTGTTTTTAATATAATGGAATAATATATAGAAATATTTCTTGTATGTATAAAATCTTGCAATTTGTTTATTTAGGATACCAGTCACTTGAAGTTCATAGCAGTCACTAGGCTATTGATCCTTGATGATCTTTAGAAGCCTAGCCATACACACCAATGAATTTTTTAGCCCTTATATTTTGAGTACAAATAACCCAGAGTTTAGCTGAACATTCACATATTGCCTCATGGATAGGGGGACAAGGTTGCTAAACTAAGGGTAAAATTACTGTTACCTATCCATTCATCCAGACTACATTTGAATAGTGTAACAGAAGTACTTTTGTTTATGTGGAGAGGAAGGTGAAGCCAATGGCAGTTGTATTTTCTGTCATACACATCTGTCCCTCCAACAGTTTCTAGTTATGTTGCAAAGAAGAGTTCTATGCCTCTTGAGCAGGTGTTTATGCCCCAAGTGAACGTACAAATATGCAGTAGGTCTGACAGGATAGGGTCTGTTGAGGGTCTGTGCACAAGGCAGAGGTCACCACTCAGTAGCCTGTATGACACTGTGAAGAGGGACAAGACTTTAAGATAGACCACATAATTTTTCCATTTTACCCTTGATTCTGTTACTAAGAAAGTGTTCTGGGTGTTTAGGTTGAGTCAGAAGTCTAGACAAGTACATGCTAAAATGGGAATTATACTCGGTTATAAGCCCAATAGATGCAAAATACACTAGAATGATTTGTAGACCATACCTTTAGTAATAAGCTGTCTTGCCACGGTGGTACATCAGTAGCATTGTTACCTCACAGCAAGAGGTTCTCCCGTTCAATTCTCGTCTTGGCTTGGGAGTGCCTTCTGTGTGGAGTCTGCATGTACTCCCCACAGTTGGGTAGCATTCGAAAGACATGCGTGTGTAAATGGGCATGCCTTCATTGAAGGTTGGGCGTTGAGCTGGCACCTCGGCATTTCGTAAATATCTACTGCCAATAATTAGCGGACCGGAGTTCCGCTGTGGCGACCCCTTATCGGGGAAAAGTCAAAAGAACAACAACAACCTTTAGTAATAAGCTGTTACAATAAAAAATGACTTTCTTACAATAGTTGATATGTACTGCTTAAAGGACAGTTCATTGTCTTCATAGGTACCCAGGTTCCTAAATATTCACTGAAATACATCGTGTAGGTCCGTAGTCTTCAGCAAGCTACTAAATGCACAAAGTATCACTTTATAGTAATTCCAAGGAGACAGGCTGATAAACTATTAGAGGTAGTAAGTAAGTGAAAAATAACTATCCATCTGAAGTCACTAAACAACCAGCACTTTTATATCGCTTTTTAATGTGACAGTATCATTTTGTTAATATCTGCTAAAGCAATCCTTTCCCTAAATGCTGCAGTGTATTATCAAGATTGAAAATCTAATTTTCTCAGTAATCTTTTCAGCATATTTTTGAAAACATTTTAACACAAAAACATTTTGAATGGAAGCAAGCATTTGCTACCTGAAGCAATCCAGAAATGTAAGAGGAATTTCTCCTGGGTAGTCATAACATAAGAAGACATTTTACAAAACAAAGGACTCTGTTCTTCTAACAGTACTAGGGGATTTGTTTATGTCTGGGATTCATAAGTAAGCAGTGCATAGCACAGAAATAATTAATGCCCATGTCAAGAGGTGAGAGATTCAAAGACAATGTGTATTGCATGTCTTGTTAGCTGTATGCATCCCCATACAGCAAATGCCAATACCAGTGGTGTACACTTGTGCAATGTTCATGTATGAATCTCAGCCTATGTTGCCCTGGCCTACCCTCCCCATTCAAGTCAGTAAATGACAAGTGTGCCTTGAGGTAGGGGCAGCTTAGTCAAGTGAAGGGATAGCTGAAGTACCAACAAGGCCTGGAGTGGGTTGGACTAATGCAGGAAATGATGAAACATCCTGATGGACTACATCATGCCACAAATCAGACTGTGTCTCAAAAGACCAGGTGTAATGAGCAGAGGAAAGGCTGAATTGGAGGAATTAATATGGTTTTGTTCAGGAGGAGATAAAAAGCAAACTAAGCTTGTTGGTTAAAAGTAAAGTAGCTTTCTGCAGAAAATTAGAGAATTTGCAGAATGTTTAGGAGTTTAAGCAGCCTAATTTAAGTATTAACTGGAGCTTATAAATAGAGAGATACTTATTTATTGAATTTGTTTTGGGGTAGAACACTGATCAATTCTGACCAATTATAGTCTCATCCTGAGATAAATAATATGACCACTCATGTAAACTATATACAATAAAGAAAACATTAAGGGAGAGTGAATAAAATACAAAGACTGTGCAATGCTGAGAATACAAAAGTACACATACTGTAAAGTGAATGGGTAAAACTGCAGTGATATCAATATACAGTTAAGTACAAAGCTTGCTGTAGATTTAAGAAGATGCCATAATAAATAAGCTTGGTATTTAGAGGTCTGATGTGGGAGAATTGAAGAATGCAAATTAGTAGAACAGTTATGGTAGCGAAAATATATTAGATGATTTACATTATGTGGCCCGTTGGGTTGCAGGAATATTTAGACTGATTAAGTAGATGACATTTTACCAGTCCACAGAACTTGGGGTAAGATGAAGTATCTTTAAGTAGGGTTAGGTAGGGCCCCCTTAATTTGGACCGAGAGCTGAGAATGCATGATCAGAGGCTTGACGTTTTGAAAGTGGTATTAGTATTAAAGGACCAGAATGATTCAGGTTTCTAAGACTGTATGTGGGGGCTATCTTATTAGTTTAGAGGGTAAGGGAGGGAGAGTATGTTCACATAGTAGATTGAACAGTTGTGACCATAACAGCAGGTCTGTTCTTTGCTTAACTGTGAGCCTGTAGGATTTTTATAGGATTATACAGTGATATTCATTTTTTGGAGAATGAGTGTTAAAGCTATAAATCTTCCCCAGGATTTAATAAAATCCATGTAGGCAGAGCTCTATCTGTGTACATGGCCATGGTTCCCCCTCAGCAGTGTGTCATGCATGTTAATGATGGCATGCTGCTTTGGGAGAGCCAAGGAACATTGATATTGAATCAGTGTAGGTAGAGGTGTAGTGGCTACCAGTGGGTACAGATGAGTGTGAGGCTCCCTGTAATGCTCCCCGCCACTTTTGTAATGTTGTAAAGTGTGTCAACTGTACAATAAGTCATTTTTATGATGTGCTGTTTTTTTTACTTATTTATTTTTTATTTTTACTGCATGTTTATGCAGCGCGGAGCATATCAATGCCAAGCTGTGTTCATAAATTCAGCTGACACCTGTCAGACATCTAAAAACAGAAACTGGATGTAATTAATTATCATAATAATGATTTATAATTTTTCTTTACTTTTTTTTTTGCATGGCACAGTGCACAGTACAACAGAGCCAAGCGGAGCTCATACATACATGGCCGACACCTGCCAGACATCTAAAAATAGAAACTGGATGCAATTAATTATTTAATAATAGTTGTGTTTAAGTATGTTTGTGCGGCATGGCTCAGTGTTCAGCAATGCTAACAGGTAGCCTAGTAGTATATGTGTATATGTGAAGGTATACCAGTTTTTACAACATCCAACTAGCTACATGGTTAGAGTTACAGTCTTATGTGTAGTAGATCCTGGGTTCAAGTCCATAATAAGAAGAATGTGTCTGTAAATGAATGTCCTATTTTTCTTTAATTTAATTAAACTATTGTGAATTTTGGCATTGCTGCACTCTGCTAAGCACTGTTCATTCACGCAAAGTAGTGCATAAACATGCTAATCTTTAACAATGTTTGCATGGTGCTAAGCTTCACTAAAACCATGGTTCTGTGTGTTTTCCCTCTGTTAGGCTTCACTTAGCTGGTTTGCATGCTGCTTAGTGACACAGCACATTTTTGAATGTTGCTAATGATGTGTAAGGGAAGGAAAACAGCCTATATGAAGCCCAATAGTCAGGAATTCTGCAAGAGTCATTGAAGATCAATCAACTGTTGGTATGGCTGGCGGTGCTGGTGAAGGTGTGCACTTTCAGGCACAGAGGTGGGGCATTCAGGAGTCTAGGGTCATGGTCATTGTCTTTGTTAAAAACCATGAACTCCAGCTGATGCAGGTTGGATTCCAGGGCTCAGAGTGTAAGGCAGATGCCTGGGACTGTTTGACCATGGAACTCAACAGTGTTACTGGTATTCCCCACACAGGTGAGCAGTGTCTACACCATTTTCATGACCTAAAAAGGTGAAAATGGAGAACCCTGAACTCCGACACTGGGGTCCAGGAATCTTGTGCTGGGAATGCTCCACAAGTATGTAATTATGTTGTCCTTTGTCTAACCAAAATGCAAGCTGAATGTCTGCAAAACTGGTATATGTAATGGTGTGCTTCTCTCTCAACAGCTGCAGCTGAGAGGGCTCACAATGTCGAGTCCCATGCTGGGCACCTGGCCAGGTTGCACCATGACTGTGGTAAGTATGGATTTGGTATGCCAACTGTAATGCAATAAGCAAGAAAGAGTAAAGCATTTACTGCAATAAAGTATACACAGGAAAAATTATAGTGCAATAAATGGGCATGCAGAACTGTATTGCAATAAATGGGCAATTAGAGCTGTAGAGCTGTAGTGCAATAAATGAACAATAAGAACTGTATTTCAATAAAGCATTAGCAGTACCAATAACAGTAAGCACAATACTGTTCAGCAGGATTCTGTTGTCAAAACCATTGCAGTTGAGCTGTATGCATTGATTGCCTATGGTAAGGTTGCTGCAGTCAAGTGTAGCACTGTAATAGCTGCAGAGAGCAAATCTAATGGCCTGCAAACAGTACTGCTTAACTCATAGTACTGTCCGAGGCTGTCTCCAGGACAATATCGGTCACATAATGCTCTCTCTTCCTCAGACATCAGGTAATAAAGGTATATAGGTGAGGTAGCCTGGTCCATGGGTAGATATAGTCACAAATATTTCAAACCAATAACAATAAAATGTGTTCACTAGCATTGTTGATTCATATTTTCATACATGCAGTATGGTTGTATTCCATGCATGTGTGTTCTACTGTCACTGCAGTCTAGTATAACATTGTAATAGTATTAGAATGCCAGAGGAATGTCCTGTAACTTGTATTGCTCAATTCATAGTATAGTTCCAGGTGATCTCCAGGGAAGCATCAGTCACTCAGTAGTCAAGAGTGACTAAGTAGCTCAGTTTGTTAAATGCTTTGTATGCAGTACATTTTGACACATGCAATCTTGTGTCCGAATCCAGTGGTATGTAGCACTAAATTTTCAGTATTATTCATGCATTGCTCACATTTTCTAACTCACCAAGAATACAGCAAATATATGGGTGTGGTAGCTCATATTATGAGCAGATATTGTATTTAGATTTCACAGAATGTCAACATCAATACCACAAATGTGTTCAGCAGTATTGCTGAGTCATAAATAAAGCTGTGTAATCCCAGTATGAATATATCCCCTTGAATGTCTATACTAAGTTGCTGCAGCCAGTTATTACATTATTTGCAGATGTTCCCTACAGTCACAGTTATTGGGTTCTACTCCCATGCCTGTCAACTAAGGCGTGATGGCTGTCTAGTTTACTTACTGTACACAAACATGCCTCCCAAGTGTCACAATTTCTCGTAATGCAGTTAAAACTGCCTAATCCATCTGTCACATGATTAGCAGATAAATTATTACATGGAATGCAATGTATTAACAAATCCATTTACAGAACACCTGGGTAGTTATAGAAGTCCACATTATGTGAAAATGTTCAGTGTAGTGGTGTATCTGCATTTGTTACAGTTTGATCTATACTGACTCATCCTAACAGCTTGAGAGGTATGTATGTGCTACATCAGTTATAGGAGAATTGTAGTCACTCTACTCAAACCTGACACTACATACCTGTAGAGTGTATATTTCAGTGTTTTCAGGGATATAATCTGCAGTGTCAGTAATGGAATGTTTCTCTCTCTTTCTCCACCCCTTATCTTCATTTATTTATTACTGTTACTTATTATTATGATTTAATATTAACATATTTTGTTAAACTAACTATATTTTGGAAAATGTGTTTCATTATTGATATGTTTTATTATGATTTAATAATATATTTTGTTAAACTAACTATATATTGGAAAATGTGGTTGATTATTGTTGTGTTTTATTATGATGTAATATTAACATATTTGTTAAACTAACTGTTTTGTTGACCCTATGGTTTACTTTGCACTAGCAAGCTGTTACCATAAGGACTGTTATGTGACTTAATGTTGCGTTGCACATAATATATATTAATATGAATTTGGATGAATAAATATGATGCTTGAGTCTGTTAATACTAACACTGGTTTGGTAAATACTAACCATAACATATTGGTATACCTCATTTACCACAGCACATTAAAGTAGGCTGGTTCTGTCTGATCAACCTACCTTGCCTTAACCAGCCATGGCACCAAGTCCCAGCATGTCGGGACCCAGACTGGTGTTGCTCCCTCTGCTGCACCCACACTACCTGTAGCATTGGGTAAAACTGCCCCAGGGGATGGGGTCCGGCTCCCCCCTCTGGGAGTGGTGGTAGAGGGGGTCTTTTCACCCATGCAGAGCTACCAGTCTTGATGTGCAGGATAGTCCACCATTGCTATGACCATGGCCTGTGCCTGATTGAGGGCATGCTGGCCACCCTGGTGGAGCAGCCTCACCCTGGTGCCCAGCCTCCAGCACAACCAACCTCAAGGCAGTGATGGACCACTGTCAACAGTCCCATGGGTGGGGGCGTGAGTCACACTGCTGCCTTCTGGAGGCACATGGGACTTGGATTCCACAACACCCTCCCTATGCAAGGCATTTGCCCCCTCATGTGTCTCATACTGCTCCTGTCTGCTGTCTTGTCTGTCATGTCTGTTTGCAAATCCATCCTCACGTACCCAACTTACCACCCCCACATGTACCTATGTCCCTTCCCCAACATTCCTCTCTCACTTTAACAAAAAAAAAAAATCGTCTCTCCATTTTGCACACATAATTCAGTCCAATTGACTTGACAACGCAGTTATGTTATCCTCACCCCTCTCTCTGGAGTTTGAGAATCCAGATTCATCTACAGATTCTGTCAAAGTGCACAGTTGCTGCTGTACATGAAATGGATAAGCTACGATTCTTTCCTGCATGCCTCTTGCACATCCCACCTGACTTTCACTATGTTTTTGCCTCTGCAGGTCTCTTGCACATCTCTCCCGGCCTTTCACTATGTTTTTTCCTCTGCTTGCCCCTATTTCACTACTTTCCTACCTCACTTATTTCTTTTCTTTAGATTTTTTTTAGTGTGGAGCTGTGTGATGCACCACGTCGCACAGCTTCGCTAAGATCAGATAACTAGAACTATAATGACTATATGTGTTTCTAACATTATAAGACATGTGTACAAAATAAACACCTCTGCTGTGTTTCAACCCCGAGGCCATCACACCTGCAGTGCACTGCATTAACCCACCACACCACACAACTCTTGCTTAAAGCAGGCAAATTAAACAAAACATAGTAATTGCCAATTACAGTCATTAGGAATGTTTCAGTGGAGCTGAGAACCTCCCTGCACAGCACAAACTGGAATAAAATGTAATGGAATAAATGGAAGTATACATTGGACTCTGGTGTAATAGTACACCAATAGACAGCCAAAACATGATAATGTATGTAATTGAGGCCTGTGATAGCAGATAAATGTACCCTTGTATCAGCAACATGTAGAAAGTCACCTGCTAAGGCATTCATGGCAAAATACATAGTCAACTGGGACTCTGGTACAGAAATACATCCATATAAAGCCATGCACATACTGTTAAATATAGTAAATGTATGGCACAGACTGTATGTGCGCACATATATCTTGCAGATACACTCACTGCAGCAGTGACTCAGTAGCTCTGTCTGTTAAATGCCTTGCATGTAGTACATTTTGCCACACACAGTCATTGGTTCAAATCCAGGGCTGTGTTGCATTTCAATTACATTATTGTGATGACAGCAATTAATGAATGACTCATGCACTCATTATCCACACAAAGCATTGCAAAGTGAATAACTGTTTTTTTCTGCTGGGAGTCAAAGGCCTGCAGATAGGGACACGCATCACATATCCGTATAGCATTACTATATGTCACCTAGTACTCATTTATTGACACAGTTGCCTAATATACGTACCTTAATCACATGTCGTAATTGAAGTGTAAATGGTACTCTCACCCTGACTCTGCCTCTACAATAAGGCTGACACAGCTGACACAGATACACCTACAGATTGTTGTCCTCCAAAGTTTTCATACTCACTGCCTGTGTCTGTTACCTGCAGCAGCAACTGCAGCCTGTGGTATACACAGCTATATGTAAAGGGTACTGCTACAGACCTACCCTCTGCAATGATGTACTCTCCTCACACCACTAATGTCCATCTCAACAGCTAAGAAAGTGGCCATGTTCCACATAAAGGCCTTATATATTGGACAGTGGTTGCATGTCATTGGCTAATGATAGTGCAACTCAGCTGTTTTGGCTGCAATTAGCAAATCAGAGTCAAATTGGTTTAGAGGCAATTACTTGTTTGGGCAAACATTCTGTATGAGACTTTCCTCACACAGAGCACACCTTTGCAAAACAGTACTAGTAGCATATTTTAACAGAGGAGTACTGCACTCCACCAGGTATGTAACTGTTTTTTTTTTGTGTATAACAGGATGCAGATGGGAGGATAGATGTATGGGATATAGGGTGTACAGCAGTAAGCCTGTCTTAGATCTGTGGTAATGACATATCATTGATATCATTCTGTCTTAGACATACAGGGGAAATACAATATATCAGTGTTGCACTGTCTTTTCTCATTGTGGCACACTGGTTTTGTTGGACTGTCCCAATATAGTGGTTGCAATAGCACACAGCTATTTGTCTGGCATTGGTCTTATGACATATTATTGGGTGGCTGGCCTTAGGGGAATACCACAATGGACCAGAGTGCTGGGTGTATGATAATACAGCAGAATCTCTCATGGCACACAGGGAACTACCTCAGTAATGATACTATCTCAATTGTATCCACACACATTCTATGTTGTCACACTGTGGGATATGACATGTGTGAGAAAGTGGTGGATAGTGCCAGCCATTTTGTTCTTGCTGTATCTGTACATAGTGTACATCCATGTATTTGATCCTGTAATGTGTTTCCCTTTTGGTGTGTTAAAGGACTAATGTATCACAGAAGGCTTGCACCCTTCTCAGATATGGAGAATGAATTTATATTTCAAGGACTATGGCAGCATCATCACATCCTCCTAAGCAGGGGGAGGTATAACAGGCAACAGTGGGCTGTATTGTGAGAATACCTAGTTTGGAATGTAAATGAGACTGGCCACCAGGACAGGACATATGAGCAAGTTCGACACCATGCTACAAACATGGTGAATGCTGCACAATGAAGGGCAGCTGATGTAGCCAGGGATATTCCATCACTGGTGGCATGATCCCTGGCTACATCAGCTGCCAGGGATTGTGCCATCATTGGTGGAGGTCTTGCAACAGAACAACCACTCACGGCCACTGAGGAATTCCTTGGGAACCTAGGGACATACAACGGCTCCCAGACATCCATCACAACATATATTGTGGAGGTGGGTGCCACAGTGTCTACAGCAGAGGAGTGTGCAAGTAACCTTACTGTGATCACCATTATAATACTGTAGCAGTCATTCTGTCAGGCTGTAAATACCTTTATGTGGGTGTCAGGTCTATGTGCTGTGGGGGGTTAGCTCAGTTTTACACTCATACTCAGAATGTCAGCAACATATCAAGTAACACAATAGCTACTGTACATGTGAGATATACAGTATGTAGGTTTTACCTTGTTGTGCTACAACATGTTGTGGTACTGAAATTACCTCTCCCTCAATTTTTACATGTCCATCAGGAGTTGTCCAAGGCCATGGTCCTGCTTCTGGTAAGTTTGATACTGTTTTGCTATGGAATATTCATATGCTATTAAAGGTGAGGGCCAGGATAATTCCCTATGTACAAGTAATGTTGTGTGTTACCAGAGTGAAATGTTTGTATGTTCCAGTCTAAAACAGTTACCTAAGTTTCCTAGAGTGGATAATCACAGCAGTGTAGTTGAATGAGCAGAAACACTTTTGCAGTTATAGTTGAAGGTGAATAAGCCTTCTGGTATATATGAGGCAATTAATCTGACATGTCTTGTACATACTGAAAGATCAATGGTACATACCTTAGGCATTGAAACTTGTATTTGTATATATTTGTTAAGACAAGTGTACTGGGTTTTATGAGTTGTTTTATCAGGTATAGTGTCATATTGCATACCTAAAAGGTACATTGTAGTGGCCAAATATATAAGGGCTATAAAGGCCTTAAATCAAATGTGTATGTTGTTGTGAAGAACTCTGTTGTGTATGAAGGCAGAGATGAGAGGATATGAGAGTGTAAATGCAGTTGTGGATCCTTATTATTATGACTATTTGTAGATTTTACATACATAATAGTGCAGGTAGTAATGTACTGCTTTTGTTTTGGTTTCCACAGGTGACCGGGGGGGTGGCGGTTTCTACCCCAAACAACCTGTTGTCAGTGTCTTTTCAGATTGTGGTGATGATTGTGGCCACAATGAGGCACGGGTGGAGTTGTTGGGTGCTGAATCTGTCCCAGAGGTTGACATCTCTCTTCTGCCCCAATTGTCACCACACACATGTCCACACATAGCCAGTCCCCACAGGCCTCATATATGGAACAGTCAGAGGGTGGAGACATTGAACAGGTCAGTGTGGCAACTATGGCTTCAGTAAGTGTAGACAGTAGCGATAGTGAGAGAGCTGGTAAGGTCCCACACAGAGGGATTGACATGGGTGCTCATAGGAGGACTGCTGTCCACCCACCACCTATTACAGGTGTCATATTACAGGTCCTTCGGCACATGTTTCAAGCCTTCACGGAGACACAGGGATGTTCTGAATGGAACACCAGACATATGCTTAGGGATATGGATGCAGCACAGTCTGACATCTGTGATTGCCTCCATCACATTGGGGATACCCTGGATTGGTTCACTGATGCACTGGACAGATGGTGTGCTAAGATAGTGTCTGTCATGGACCGCACATTGTGCTGGAACATGTGGTTGGAGTTGAGTGTGTGTCTGACCTGTGGATGTAGGTCAGCAACACCATCTGCTGATAATCCTCGCAGCTATGCACAGTTATACTCCCATAGTGTCAGTACATCCAATGCTACAGAAGGGAATGTGCTGTCCACACCACGATGTGGCAGACCATGAGCACTTGGTCCTGGGTGGTCTCATGCGGGATATGGTTCCAGCAGACAGCAGTCATCATCAGGTACTAGCACCATTCCCACCTTTGGCATGGTGGTGCCAGTGCAACCGCTAGCAGAGCCAGTTCCTGTGTTCAGGATCAGAGATGGTGAACTGTCAACTCTACCATGTACGGTCCATGGCTGTCCAACATACACACATGTAGGACTACCACTGAGCTTGACTGTGTACATGCACACATTCACACACCACTGTCACATGCAGGTCACCTACAGACATACATGGCACCTCTCCATGCACCATCTAACCTGCTCCCCTTCCTGACTCACATACATGTTGTCAACCATTTGGGCCAGCCTAGGCCTCCAGCACCCCCACACATCATCCTGTGCAAATGATGATACCTGTGCCGCATCTCTGTCATCCTTCTCATTGATGCAGGGTAATGAAACTATGTGTCTGATGCACTGGGTGACAGTATTACTTGACATGTTTTTTCATGTCACTTGTAGTGGTCACCAACATACACCTGTATGCTGGCATGTGTCATGAGTATGCAACATACTTTTGTGGACCTTATGTTGTATGTTGTTGTACTTGTACTAGCGGTATTGTTACACAATGACAGGTATGTCACAGACCTGTGTATTTTTCTGTTCCAGAAGTCTGACAGGATAACCTATGGACATACAGCAGCAATGAAGTGGCACAGCATAGCATGGCAGCACAGCAGAAATATGACTTCAGCAAGGTACAGCAGTATACATGTATGGCTCCATATGTTCACATATGTATGACAGTCTACCAAGGACACTGGTGGCAGATAGCGTACTCAAGCATTCATAATTTGTGATAAGGTCTGCTACAGGGCAAGGTGTGACATTGCTGGAGTGCATATGCTGCCTATCTCTAGGGAGCATAGTAGATGGATGACTCACTGTAAGGACATTAGCATACTATGTGATGCTAGTACTACATGCCTACGGGAGATGTTTGTCTGGCAGACATAAACACACTCTTGAAACAGACCCTGCCTAGTGGTACACAGAGCACCTCACACCACATCAGCACATGCTATCTGTTTGATTGGCTAGGCAGCTGTCATCACAACATGTGGCATCTGCTTGAGTCCCTCTTGGACTTGGGCAATATGTGCTTGTCCTGTACCGGGGGGGGTATAAATATGTCTCTGGTTGTGAGAGCTGTATGGCCATTAAGCTTATTAAGTTCACATGTCCTATGGCTCCATAACATGATGTATACTGCTGTAACAGCCTCACACACAAACATGGCCACATTCAGGCTAGCACCACTTTCACTCACTGGATACACAACATGCCAAGGCACACACATATTTCAAGTTGGCTGTATGTAGATTAGAACACTCACCTATGCACTGGTACACACTACAGATCTCAGTACCCGATGCATGCAACACAACTCATGCCTGCTAGTACTTTCGGTTTAGAACATGTAATGTTTGTTGATATCAGCAAACATTGTTGTCGTCAGTCATTTGGGGAGCCACATTACTCGCTATAAATAAAATTATTCAAAACCCTAACTATGTCTACTTTACAAAGGTTATCATACATATGCCATTTGGATGTACAGACCCACCATGTTGGGTAGAATGAGATTAGAACCCCTACCTATCAAGGTTTATACACTGCAAATCATACTACATATTGCATTCAGCATGGCTTAAGTCTTATTACTACATTGTCAGATGGTAGTCTTAAGGTTGCTGATATCATCAGGCCTTGTAGAATAGGGCAGTGTGGAAGACAGCAGCAAGTTACGGGTCCAAAAAAGTGCATAACTTTTGCAGGTGAATAGGCCATGTGGGCATGAGAGTTGTCTTGCAGGGGGTATATACACACATGCTTGCACATACACATGCACACTCTCACACACACACACACACACACACACACACACACACACACACACACACACACACACACACACACACCATGTAGCCTGCAATGAGATTAGAACCATTACTAATCTTGGCTTGTAAACTATAGATAACAGTACTTATTGCGTGTGCTACAGGTTAAGTCTGTTGTATATATGATTGCAAGCACAGTACTTGTGCATTACACAAACTAGGCTTGTGTTGAACAGCATCTGTAGACTGCAGAGTGATATTGCTTCATAGTGTTATCTGCATCTAATATCCTAGCAGTGTGTGATAACCAATATTATCCTAGCTATGTGTGTATAGTTACCAGTATGGCCATATGCAGTTAGATAGGTGAAACTGTGGGCATGGACAATGTGCCCTGTCCATACATGCATTGACGCCATTGTACATTACACCACCTGCTCACCTGTGTCTGTCTATGTGGTGACATTCAGCATGCATAGGGATCTGTAGGTAAGTAGATTATGTACTGTTGCTCGCTTAGTTTGGATCCTTTGAGCAGCATTATGGCTGTGTGATATTGCAGCTTACTCACAATTATTAGGGTATGTCAGACAATGCAGACATCCACACACATATTTCTATATATATATAGCAGGGATGTATATTTAAATGTAGCCGTGTGAGTATGATATGTATATGTGTTCTGTAGATATATGGGGAGACTTTATGTATCATTTTAATATAGCTACATATATATATATATATATATATATATATATATATATATATATATATATGTGTACATATATATATATATATATATATATATATATATATATACATATATAAAGCACTACATAGTGATATAATATGCATGTGAGAGATATTGTCAGACGGTTATGTATACATATGTGTCTGTATGTATAGACATTTATATATAATAGGTAACAGAATTGTGCTCATTTTTACTAAGTATACGGGCATTCCCAGTGGGACTGTCAGTACTTAGGTGCAGCCTGGAGTCACATTATACCTGTATTCCAGTCCGGGATTTTGTATGCTACAGACATTAACATCCATCCCTGTTTCTGCTGTACTGCACTTCACTTGAAATGTCCACAGCATTCCCAGCTGTCTGCTGTACTAAATCTGTAACTGGAGTTGGTAATGTTGCACCACCAACAGAATGACAGTTTGGATACCTCTCAACTGTCCTGATTTTTACAGAATGCACAGAGTTTTTCCTCATATGTTTGGAGTGTTTCTCACATATTTGTGGCTTTCTGGTGCTTTACTGAATGTTGACATCAATACATTCTACTAACTACAGACAAACAATTGTGTGTTAGACTTTATATCCATCAGAATATATGGACTACTGCAACAGCTTTACTTTCAGCAAGGTTTATGTGACCGATATTTAAACTCTGTTCATATGTTTGGGCCTTTGTCCCCACAATCTTTCTGGCTTTGTCCATATTTCTTGCACAAAGAGGTTGTAAGGTATGACATTCTGGGAAAACACCAACCAACTACTACCACACATGCAAAAGATGTGAGTAATTCCAGATTAGAACTATTAATACCATCACCAATGCTAGCTTCCCTATCCCACTGAGCCATACAAGTTACTAGAGAGAGAGAGGGGTCATCCATCACACAATTAACAGCATACATATGTACATTGTTATCCTGCGTGAAGAGAGACATGCAGTGTGTGAGTACTATCTATGTTACAGCCCTGAGATTGCCTGGTCCACTGTTATACCATAGCTAATTTAGTGTTAAAGGAGTTGTATGGGTAGCAGCTGTATTGGGGGTGGAGGAACAGCAGCACAGGATCAGCTTGGGTACAAAGTAGTCAAAATATCATGTGTTGCCACTGTTTAACATCTCTCTTGCCTTATGTCATGAATATTTTAACCATGAGGCCTAGTGAAAATTAAGGCCCACATACTATTGGACTGGGTATCAGTTTTCCCATGTGGATGTTAACTCTGATCAAATAGCCCACTATATTTCCTTGCATAACAGCAGCAGATCCATACATATGATACCTTATTATAGTAATCCTTACAATTAGTGTGTAGGTTACAGACTTACCTTGAGAATGCAGCACTTGACAGAACTGTAGTTCAGGGCTAACTCGGTGTGATGCAAGCAGTACACAGCCAATACATGGATGGATACAAGTTGTGTGGGTTGCCTGGCACTCTATTATTTTAATATATGTATGTGAGTGGGAGTAAGATGTCAGTCCCTGAGGCTCTAGGTTGTCAGTGAAGTTGCTATGCATTGTCTCTTACCCAATACCAGGGTGTGCTGGGTACACTTATGTCTGCCTACAGGGACATCATCAGGGGGCTCCACCTCTGAGTCCTAAGAGTGTGGCTGTGGTGACCTAGGCACTGGTCGGGGGCTGTGTATCCTTTCCCTATGCTGATCCTGCTGCAGTTGCTTCTGCAGGATCATATTGTGTAGCATGGCACATACTGTGAACATATGTGCACATGTGGCTGGAGAGTACTGCTGGGCTCCACCAGATATATCGAGGCTCCAGAACTGTGACTTCAGCAACCCAAACACACTCTCTGTAAATTATCAAAGCCTGTGAGTGTGCCTCATTATGACGTTCTTCAATGGGTATGTGTCCATTTCTGATGGGTGTCATCATCCACAGTTCCAGTGCGTAGCCAGCATCCACCAGTAAATGGTCATGTGGGATATACCCCTAGCAAACATCTGGTACAGCTGTGATGCATGACAGATATGGGAGTAGTGATAGCTGCCCAGTCTGCCAGCACACACATTCATGATAACACTCGACCTGACAGTTAATGGAGTGGCACCAGTTGTGGTTGACATAGATTCTACCCTCCTAACCAGGTGGTGCCTTGATGTGTACATGAGTGCAATCTATGGCACCCAGTACCTCAGTATAGTGTGCTAGACTGTAGAAGTGTTGCATATTGCTGGCCCTTATATCACAGGTGAGGGGAAAATATATGTGCTCACTGACATTTCATAGCATGGCATCCAAGAACTGGTGGAATACCCTGGATGCTGATTCCTGTGATACTCCCATCATGTCCCCAGTTGGTCATTGGAAGGTACCTGTGGCTATTATCCTAAGGGAAACACATACCTTTGTTTCCAATTGGATGGGCTCCCCTCTGTTGGCTCTGGGCCTGAGTTGAGGGCAGCAGTGTTCAGTGAGTTCTTGTAGTATGTCCCTGTCCACCCTGTGGTGCTCTACAATCTCCAGCACATGTAGCTCCTGGAAGCTTACCCTGAGCCTGAACACTCTTCTCCTTCTCTGCCTAGGCCTATTGTCATCAGCAGCAGCAGCACTGACTTCAGCATCTAACACATACAAATGTAGCAGACCTGCAGCAGCCCGTAGCATTTTTTTCAGTTAAGATTCCCAAGACTGTACTCCAATGGTGCATTGTATGGGGGAAAAATCAGATTGCAGTGTGTATGCATACTTTATAGTGCTCTACTGGAGTCCATATTAGAAGCACAAAACTGCTTTTGAGCGAACACGTAAAGAGCGACACATATTCATCGAACTGCATTTAAGCAATTCAATGAATATGTCACAGGGGAAGGAGGTAGTTGGACAACTACACACAGCTGCCCTTTCCTTCACTATAGTGCAATCTCAGAGTTGGTATATTTAGTTGGGGGGGGTGTGAGGGTCACAGCCCCCCACATTGGGGGGTGTGGGGGCAAAGCCACCACCTGATAATGGTTTTTAATTTTTATTTTTTCCGAATGGCCACATGAATTATTTCACTAGAAAAAAATTTGATTATGTGGCCGTTCGCTATTTACAGGTTTCATGCATTATGTGTTGACTTTTATGTAGTCGCACATATGTGCTGTCATTGTTCTGATATAGACCCCTCTACTGTAGGTGCAGCCTGAATGCTTGACTACCTATGATGCATTGCACCTGCCTAGTATATCACTGACATCATTTAATGGCCCTAGTTTAAGTTAAGCAAATATCAACACTAGTTAACACATCGTTGGCCTTTTAGATACTCTGAGCACTGTGACTCATCTCACAAATGCACGCCAAATATGTAAACACTGTTTAGCAGTGAGTGCACAACCCCCAAATTTCCACACTCAGGACAGCAGATGCCCCCCCCCCAGGTAAAGAAAGCTTAAGCGTCAGTGCACACACATCCTCAGGGTCCCATGCTCAGCATGTTAGTGCACTGCACAACCAGGCACAGCTAAGCTCCAGTCAACTTAGAACTTATTGGAGACACCCTCTCCTGATGTCAGTTACCTCCTCTGTGGACACCAGCATGATTTTCTGCCTACACGGAGGGGATATGCAGACAAGGTTACCCCATTATTCTACACAGTAACTCCACCTCTTTGCATAGGGATCTGTGCTCACAACCTGGACACTACATGCTTTCAAGCCCTTCCACATTAACAACAGCACCAATGCACCATCATAGATACTGCAGGCAGGGTCCTGTAATACATTTCTGTCTCATGATATTAATACTTCATTTTTCCATGTTTATTTTAATAAGGCATGTTTGCACACTACAGCGCGCTGCATAAACATACTAAAATTATTAAAAAATGAAAAATTATTTTAATATATTTACTGTAATTTTTGGAACAGACAGAGGATAGTTTTGCTCATATCTGTGTATGCTATGCCATTTGTCTATCTACCTACATTTTTGTGCCCCTTTTTATCTGTCTACTGTCCTGCACATGGAATTGTTCCGTGTACACTACGGACACTGACACGGGGTCTGCAGAGCTGTCTATCTGCTTGCTGAATCTCTCTACCTGCCTCATTTGAAAGAGATTCACCTACTTATGTTGTAATTTGCATGCAATAGAAGTTTTGGTGTTGGTGTGCTTGTGCACACCTCTCAGCAGTGCTTAATGAATCTAAAATTGTTTGCACCCATGTTAGCAGAGCAGTGCGATGCCTACATGGAAAAAATGTGTAGGTTTTATTAAATTCCCTGTCTTGTGTTCTAGTGTTTGAATGATAATGGAGTTTTTAGCAGATGCTGCTGAGACAAGAAAGAGGAAGACTTGGAGTTGAGGGAGTAGGATTCCTTTCCCTACTACAGATCATTTTAGGTATCACAGAAAAGGAGATATGTTTGTGTCCAGAATAGAAGGGGACTTATTTGCTATGTTTTTCTAGATGAATGATGAAATTGAGTGAAGGGTCTTACAAGAGTCTGAATCACTTCAAGGAGGACACTTGTTCCTAGCGAGGGTTGTTGTTGTAGTCATAGATCGTTATGGTATTCAGGAAGCTTCTGATGAGTGCTAAATAACATTGTTTTTGTTTTTGATGCATTAAGAATAATATTTGTCTTGTTGATCCTTTCAGTGATGCAGAAAAAATCAGGTTGTAGTCCATGCTGTTATTTAGCTAATGCGTTTTTAGAGTGGTAGAAGACCATGTCTGCAGTGTACAAAAAAAAAAAGGAAGGTGAGGAAGAATCAGTGGATTTCTGTTTATATGTGTGTGGGTATATCTATCTATCTATCTATATATATATATATATATATATATATATATATATATAGAGAGAGAGAGAGAGAGAGAGAGAGAGAAAGAAAGAAAGAGAGGGAGAGAGAATAGCAGAGAAACAAGACTAGAGCCTATTGGAACTCCTATGAGTAGATGAGAAGTATGGCATTTACAGGACATATAGTTAACTGTGAAATGTAGGTCTGACTGACAGCTCTGGAACCAGGGAATGGCACCAGGTTTGATTCCTAGCTCAGTCAGGTAGAGTATAAGGAAGGAGTGATTAATTAGGGTGAAGTTTCTAATGAGATCTATAAAAATTGAAGCAGCTGGCATGACCTTGCCAATTGATATGAGAATGTTATAAGTGAGTGTGCACATGGCAGGGTAAGTGCTTCTACCTTACCAGAAACCATGCTGTTCATTAGAGAAAAAGTGACACATTGTGATATAATCATTAAAATGGAAGTAGATCATTTTTCAATTGTTGGAAGAATAGAGATGGACCAACAATGAAAGGAAAGTGTGGGGTGCTGTTGTTATTTTTGTTGTTTAGAAAATGGTTTTACTATGGGGTTTTCCAGATATTGTATATGGTATTGGTTTTGAGGCAGAGATTAAATGTGTGATTTAGAGGTTTTGCAATGTACAATGATAAATGAACCAAGGATGGAGGTTGCCTATACCTGCCATCTTGTTATATATATTGTAGTTAGTGTTATGATATCTTTGGATAAGAACCATCTGAAATGCTGAAGAGGAAAATATTTAGGATGGGTGGATGGGGTATTGGGAGGGTTTCTGGTACAGTTGGGAAGATCTCTGATATGTGTTTTTGGAAATCAGTTGTTGATAGGCTAGATGAAATAGTGTGATTTGAGTGAGGTAGATTGCATCCAGTGAGGTTTTAGATGTCTTTTCAAAATTTCCTTAGGCTGAATCCAGCACATTTCTGAGCCTGTGTCAAACACTAGATTTTGTATTTTCTAATGACATTTTAGCAAGATGGCTTAAGTTAATGTACTGCTCCTTATTTTCTGGGAAAGGGATTGGACTTCCAGAAGTGCCAGAATATATCCTTTAATCTGAAGAGGGATTTTAGTTCGTTAACAAACCACTTTTTTGGATTTAGTATTGGGAAGTCTAGAGATTAAGGCACATTAAGAATTGTGTAAGGAGGTGAATATGTTTGGGAGAAGTTCAGTGTCTGTTTTGGTAGTGATGTTTAGAACTGATGGCCAGCTGAGGGAAGCTAGACATATAGTGAGTTTTATTATATTAGTATTGAATTTTGATCTAAAAGTGATCAGCTTGGAAATAGTCTTGGGAACTGGGCAAAGGATGGAAAAGCTTATGGGGCAGTGGTCACTTAATGAAGGAGAGTGATTTACAATGTTGGGGACAGATCTGAATTTTTGAAGATGATGAGATCAGTTAGATAGTGGTTCAAGACTGTAAGGTTAGCTGTAGTGGGATTTTTGCGTACATACACCAGTTTTTTTTTTCTGTGAGGAAGTCAGTAACTTGTAAATTAGTGATTTAATTGTATTAAGGTTGAAGTCTGATAGAATTATCATGCCTTTCCTGTTATTTGTGCTGTGTAGAATTGCTTAAATAACATCTTCAAATTTCTCTAGAGACGGGGAAGAGATGCATATAAAATAGCTCTTTGCAAATTAGTAGTGTTGCGTATGAAAGTTTCTATTTGGAGTCAGTTTGGATGAGATCTTTATGTGGGGGGTAGTAGTGTGAGCAGGCTGATTAATGAGTATGTGGCTAGGTGCCTGCATAATTATGGTTACCTTTGATAAATTGCTGGTAACATTGTTGTCCTTTCCATATGTATTGCCTTGCATCACCTCTCTCTGATTGTTCATTTGGTTTTATACTGGTGTTTTGAATGAGTGCTGCTTTAATTAGCTAACTGAAGGAAGGAGATAATTTTATACTGGTGTTTTGAATGAGTGCAGCTTAAGTGGCTAACTGAAGAGAGGAGGTAAGTCATTTTCCAAATTACAAAGCATATGAAAGAAAAACAGGAAAACTAAAAGGGAGTGTTGACTAAATACAGTGGTATTGAGTGGTGTTTAAGTATTTGCTACAATTTCCAGTGTTGACAACTAGGTCATTATAAAGGGGAAATTCATATTATGGATTGTTTTGTTGTGTGCAGTCAGTTGAAGATATGTAGGTATTCAGTATATGCATGGAAGATGGAAACAGAGAAAGTAAGTAAGGTTTTGATGGATGGTCATGTTCTCTGCTGTTTTATCATTGCTCTGGTATTGGTGACTGTGGGAGTTTAAAATTCTAGATAATTATAACATCACTATCTTGATTCTTACTTTAAAGTTTGCATTTTAACTACTATCATATTGTTGTTGATACATGTCTTAAAATATTTTTTTAGCTGCAGTTCTAAACTTGCAGCCCTTTATTGATTGTCCATTCAATTATTAGCTCATTGTGCATGCCAAGATGTGCATTAAGTTGTAGTAGACTTCTTTGGAGCAACACATGCCATCACACAACATTAAAGGGCAGGCTTCCATCTTGGCCTGTGTAGGCCTCCTTACGAGTTGACCACTATGCAGGCACCAGAAGCAGTGACAATTTGATTTTCCATCCCCATCTTGTGGGTGGTAACTCAGGGAAAACAAAAAAAGTATACATATAATAGAATTTTCTGGAAGTAGAAAGTGAAAATGTTATGTTTGAGTTAATAATGAGCGTCATGACATAGTCCTGGGTTTGATTTCCTCATTTCCATTTAAAGCTATTTCGGTGTGGGTATATATATATATATATATATATATATATATATATATATATATATATGTGTGTGTGTGTGTGTGTGTGTGTGTGTTTTATGTTTATCTATATTTATATTTATATCTATCTATCTATCTAGGTACACAAAAGAGTATGAGTATATTTCATTCGATCTAACAGCTTTTATCTAAAAAAGTGTTGTTGATTTAAAACACATTTTATAAAAAACACAAATGACTAAAACACATTTCATAGAAAATTTCATATACACTAAATATGCTGTAAAAAAGCCTTTTTTTGGAGGAGGCAAACACCCCTATACCTCCATGTGGGAGATTTTACCTCCCACACCACCCTTCCTTAAATATACAAATTCTACAGTTGCTTAACTGCAGAGAAAAGTGAAAGCAGCTTACATACATGTGTGCTTGTGGACAAACACTTTATTCAAGACTTGAAGAGGTGTGGGACTGTCAGTAACTAGCTTTTCATCAAAAAGAAAAAATACAGAGAATTAAATGATTTCAATTATTTCAAATCTGCTTAGATATTTAAGTTACACTTATAATAGCCTGTGTAGCAATACTAAAACTAATGTCTTTTCCCGGTTATGGGTCACCACAATGGAACTCTGATCCGCTAATGATTGGTAGTGAATTTTTACGGTGCTGAGGTGCCAGTCTGACACCCAACTTTCAAAGAAGGCACACCCATTCATGCATTCACATCTTTAAACATCACTTAACCGCAGGGAGGATATACATACTCCACACAGAAGGCACTCCAGCCGAGACTCAAACTGGAAAACCTCTTACTGTGAGGCAAAAACACTAACCGCTGTACCACAGCAACCCTAGCCTGTGTAGTAATACTTATTTGTATTTTTCTGCTCTGTTCCATGTTTTAGCCAAAAATATCTGTTTGCATTTTAGTATGTTCTCAGATGTTAGTCTTGCATTTTAATTAACAGTGGAAAGAATGTGTTTCTGCATTATTCTGTACGTCTATTTCTGAAAGTCAAGTTACTTGTAAAAGCTATCCATTTGCATTTTAAACCCTACTGGGCCATAGTCTTGTAATTTAATTCTCATTTGAGGCAGGACTGTGCAGTACTTCTGCCAGACCTGAGCATTCTTCATTTATTACTGTTTTTTTTTCATAAAGAGTGGTACTGGTGATTTTTGCATAGTTTGGTACCTTAAACTGTATTACAAGTTGAATAGTTTGAGAATTGTCTCTGCTCCAGTTCGTGGTTAAGTGCTTTTATATTCTGCTCATCATTTACCTGCTTAAAGTTGCACTCTGTGTCTGCCCATCCCCCACTAACACATTATCTCATTCAAGCCTTTAACACCTTATTTGTATATTTCCATTTTACACCCATAATTCCTTATGTCTATACTTTTTGTTTGGGTGGGGTCTGGTTTGTTTAACTTTGCAAATTACCAGCTAATAATAGGCACTATTAGAAAGTGCAAGGAATTAACAGAATAACGAAAAAAGTGGTAGTGTAGAATGTGCTGCAGAAGAGAAATCAGTCAGTATTTGCCACTTATTTTTCATATTTTCATATGTATGTTCATATTTTCATAAATATGAGCCCTACAACTTATTAAAGGATGTGGTGTGAATTGTCATGGTGGGAGAAAGGAACATTCATTGTCAGTGTCCATTTATATTACACTGCACCTGCAATATTGCTAGTTGCTTGTTAGTAATTATGAAAATAATGTCCATATGTGCAAAATTGACTTACAAACTGTTGCATGACATCAGGTAAAAACTTAGCTGTTGTTGAAGAAAACTGTTGTTTATATTTGCGCTGTAAGTTTTACATCTTGAGAGATATTCATCACTATTTATATTGCTCATTATACAATTAGAGATATGTGCTATATTTCTGTAAATATCTCAATAAACATGCACTCATAGAATATTTCCCAGTTATGTGAAAGCTTATGTCTGGTTTACAAAGGTATTCTAACAATATTTGTCTAGGTTGTACAATTTCAAGGATATAAGAATTTCTGAAAATTCAGTAAAAAATATAGTTGTGGTTTGTGTGCATTATAAGATAGTATAATGTTTATGAAATGACTATAAATGCACTGACATTATCACTGTAAAGAACACTTCTTATTGGTAACATTGCTATTTGTGCAGTTTGAATAGTTTTTACTGTTCATAAAATATTCATATTTATCTAGCTCATGCTTTTTAATTTGTTTTTCAGAAAATGCTCTGGAATGCAAGCTGTTTAGACTTCTAGATTTGTGACATTCTGTACCACATAGGTGCTAATGAGTTAAGCTAAAGTTTCTGAAAGTGCTCCAATATTGTCTTTATTGAATTGCATGCCGCTCTAGCTAACCTGCTATTTCCAGCATAGAGCTACCCCTACCGTGGTATTTTATACCAGACTTGGAGAGATGTGTATTTCTGAGTAATTCATTTTTCATTAAAGAAGAAAGAGAATTCAATTATTTTATTTATTTCAGTTCTGATTAAATATTTAAGTTGGACTTACAGTGACCTGTGTGGTGGTACTACTTTGTGCTTTTCTGCTATAGTCCTTGTTTTAGCCAAACAAGTTATCTGTTTCCATGTTTTAGTTTGTTCTGGGACCTTAGTTTTGTATTTTAATTAGCAATTGTGGGAAGATTGTGTTTCTGCATTATCTTGCACTTCTGTTTCCACAAGTAGAATTACTTGTGAAAGCTATCTGTTTGTATTTTAAACCCTGTTGGGCCAGACATACTCTTGTAGTTTAACTCACAGTTGTAGTGAGACTGTGTACTACTAGTGCCAGATTTGTGCCTTAATCATTAATTATTTCATTTTCCACAAACACTGTTTCTAACAAATTTCTGCAGATCTTGCTCCCTTAAACTATTGGAGAAGTGCAATACTGAGACAATTGACTCTGCCTCAGTTTGTGCTTCAATGCTTTTATATTCTACTTCTCATTTACTGTTTAAAATTGCAGTCTGGGTCTGCCCCCAACACATTAAGCTAAATTTTCTGAAAGACCTCCAATATTGCTATTATTTGATCAGATACATTTCTGGTTAGCCTGCTATTTTCAGCACAGAGCTAACCCCACCCAAGGTCTTTTATACAAGACTTGAAGAGGTGTAGAACTGTGAATAATTATCTTTTCATCAACAAGGAAAATAATTAATTATTTATATTATTTCAATTCTGCTTAAATATTTAAGTTGTACCTACAGTGACCTGTGTGGTGATATTTTTTTTTTTGCACTTTTTTGCTGTGTTCCATGTTATAGCTAAAACGTTAGCTGTCTGTATTTTTTAGTTTGTTTTGGGACCTTCGTCTTGTATTTTAATTAGCAGTTGCAGAAGACCGTGCTTGTACATTATTATGCACTTCTACTTCCACATGTAGAATTTTTGCTAAAGCTATCCTTTTGTATTTTTTACACACTGCTGGGCCATAGCCTTGTAGTTTAATTCACAGTTGTGGGAGGACTGCCACATTTGTGCCTTGGTAATTTATTATGGATTTTTTCATAAACAGTTTTACTGGTAAATTTCTGCATTGTCTAGTATCTTAAACTGTAATAGAAGTTCAGTATTAAGAGAATTGTCCCTGACCAGTTTTTGCTTCACTTGTTTTCTATATTCTTATTGTTATTTACCTGCTTAAGGATGTATTCTGTGACTGGTCCATACAACAATAACACATTATGCTAAAGTTTCTGAATGGGCTCCAATATTGCCTTTATTTGATTGGCTGCTTCTCTAGCTAGCCTGCTTGTTCCTTAAGAAGTTCCCAGCCCTCCCATCCTTTTGATGCAGTAGTTTTATAAGACTGTGTCTCAGGCCACTACTGTTTATAGTAAACTGATTTCCAAAGTCCCTCCCTCCCCTCTTTCATTGCCATTACCTGTTGTATAAGCTGTTTATGTTATCTTCCCACCCATTGTTTTGTATCCATGATACTGAGTTCTCACACAGCAAACCAGCATTACTCATGAATAAACTTCCTTTACTACCTATTGTAGCTTGCTGATTTTCCTAGAGCTCAGAAAATCTTGAATTTCTAGCCTGCATTCCAGAAGTCTTTTACTTGTATCCAGTGCCATGCATACAAAGTCAAGTACTTTTGACTGGTAAATCACACATTTAATTTTTTAAGCGATTGCTGCTGTTTCCTGATTTTATGTGTGCATTTCATTGAACTTTTTGTAAAAAAAAAAATGCTGTTCCTCTCACTTTTACTAATTCTGTCTTGTAATTGGCTTCAGCAAGGTATTTCCAACTAGCTGCTTAATTGGCTTGAGGTAGCATCGCAGTTGTGGATCTCATTTACTGTGTTTTTACACTAGAAGGACCGTATTTATTCATCTTATAGCAGGAGGTGTTAGCATGGTCTATCCAAGTTGGGAAATACACAAAAGGTCTCATAGTATAATCATTTTATTGCCCAGAGGGCTCATTAGTTAGTTTTCGGTTTTTCCTGTGCTGCTATAAATTTTGCACATTTGCATTGATTAGCAGTATTCTGTACAGTAACAAACATCTAGAAAGCAACTTTTCTCTGTAGAAAGTTCAATATAACTGTACCCTCTAAAGCACCAATATAGAGCAAATACCTTGTGTGCTGTCAAGCTTAGAGCAGCTAGCTGGTCACCGAGTGACAATACCTATAGATTAGTACAATTCAAAATTGTGTAAACATTAAAGTTAATAGAATTTAGTATTGTTTAGCAATATCTGCTCAAATAAAGTACCTTTGTTAATCTGCATTAATTAAAGCACCCTCAATAGTTCTAACACCCAGTACACCATCCCCTTGTAGGTAACCAGTCAAAGGATTAGACACTATTAATATGCAATTTCCAAAATTCTCTGTAGCCAGGTGGGTGGATATGGGCATCTTGAAACAATGTAGCAATTATCTCATGTTTGCTGACAGACATTTAATCCTTAAAAAAGAAGACACCGTATGTGAGAGGTGTACTTACACATTAACAATGGAGGGTAAACTCTTTCATACAAGTGCACATCAGATTGTCGAAACCACATATACAACACCCACCTCAGATAGCACACAACACACACATAGATGTACAAAACTTATGCTGAAGCACTTAAAAGCAATTTTCCTAAACAACAAAGATCACCTAGGCTATTAGTTGTCAAAGCTGTGCCTCAGCAAGCCCAAATGCACTCAGAAAAAACATAATCCTACGCCATACATATTGGCACTCTCAGTGGAGTCCCAAACACTAAGCCCCTAAGGCAAGCAAACATTCTTTCCAGGACTCTTATCATAGGGGACACCATTGTAAGATATACTGCTGACTGAGTAACCAGGCTGAGCAACTGTTAGTTGCTTATCTAGAGCCAGGATCTGTCAAATCACTCACGTACACACACTCAACTCATTACCCTACAGGAACCAATATGATTTCATCATTGTCCATGTAAGTGTAAATGACCTGAGATGTACCTCCCTGGACAATACGAAGAGGGGCATAATGGGGCTTTCAGACTATATGTCTCTACTGGTTATGACCCTAGCACTGAGCAGCATATTGTCACCAAAGATGATGTTCACAATATGAGCAAAAAATTATTGATTTCTGCAACTGGCAGACTTTCTGGTGTCATTCTATGGGTATCAAATATTTGTCAGCTTGGGAAGGGCATGGTTAACAGACCACATTGCTTTGTCAAGGATGGTCTTCAACTTTCCCCTATAGGCTATTGAATAGTGGCTAAAACTTTTATCCACCCCATAGTACCTTTTTAGGCAATGCTAAATTGACAAACCTACAGACATATCAAAATCAACTCAACTGAACCTCAAGGTGTTACTGCTCAATGCCAGGAGCATAACAAAAAAAAAAAAAAAAAAAACTACACTCCCCCCAAGGCCTTCTCACATTCAAGAATATAAACACCTGTGCAGTTACTGAAACATGCTTTAAATTGGCAGAAAGTACTCCGGCTATGTAAAGTATTAGTGCCTTCCACACTTTTAGACCAGTAGGTGCACAGACAAGGGCTACAATGGGTGGTGTCTCAATACACATCAATAACAAGCATACATCTAGGGTGATCCAACAAGATGATGTGCTGGAGTTCCTCCACATGTAAATCAACAAAGATAAAGTCCTGTACCGTATCCTAGCCATCTATAGGTCACCATCCATTTCCCAAGAAGCTCACAGTGCTTACTTGGACCTACTGGAGATGCTTAAAATCCAACCTAATGCCTTAGTCATGAGAGAATTTAATTGCCCCATTATAGAATGTGTATTCCACATGGCCAAAAATCTACAAGCACAGAGATTCTTGGGTTTCAGAAATACAAGCACCTTTGACCAAATAGTGAATATGACCATTAATAGCTCCAACATACTGGACCTTGTATTCACAAATATAGGGAAAACTGCACCTCCCCCCCATGTCTCTTCCTTCCTGGTAGGGTCTGATCATAAAGCTGTATCCTTTGAAATCAAAATCAACTCTGTAATCCCATTAAAACCAATAACAGATAAGGCCTATTCTATGGCAAATTACCTTTTACTAAGTGGTGATTTGTTACCTACCAGACGTAAGCCCAGGACTAGCCACAGAAAAAAACTGCCCTGGTGGCACCCCAAATTAAACAGGATATACAACAAAAGGAAAAAAATCACGAAGGATAATTCCCATAAAGATACAAAATCTTTTATCAAACTAAATAGACATCTAAGAGAGGTAATCAGATCAAACAAAGCCAACTCTGAAGATAAAAGAGCTGCCCATGTAAAACATAACCACAAGGCCTTTTACATCTGTAAGAAACAAAAATAGGAACAGGTAGGCAGGTAAAGTAGAACAGTCCAAAACAAAAATCCAATAAAAAGGAAAACTGTTCAATGGCACCACACCAGACAGTCCACACAAGCCTTCACAAGCAAAAAGCCAGAACTTTTCATAAAAATCATAAGTTAAATAAGAGTTTAATAAAAAAATAAACAGTGAGCGCTTTTGTGATAAATATCAAACCGCTTCATCAGACCACATACATAATACATTACAAACTTATAAACTAAAATGATAACCAATCAGTATCAAAAAAACTGATCACAAGGTAATCCATTCATAAAATCAAGTCCATTCATAATATCCTAACCAAATAAATCAATGTTTTTACTGAAGTGCCTTCAATACTGGTTTAATGGAAACTGTTTCATTTAGGGCAGGAAATTTATCTGCTTGAAAGCTTACGATCCATTTTAATTCTGAGCACTCAGTCTAATTTTTCAGATCCCCTCCTCCTCTTAAACAGTCTCTCACGACTTCTAAAACAAAAAAACTTGAATGTGCAAGCTGAACCAGCATCATGTACATGTTTAGCTAAAGAACTAGTAATTTATTCATTCTGAATGACACTTAAATGTTCTAACACCCTGTCCTTAAATACCCAATTGGTTTGCCAACATGAAAATCATTGCAGGCACAACATTGAGCAAAGTAAACAACATTTTTAGTCTTACAATCTGCATAAGTACAAAAAAGAACTCTTAGTATGTGTATGTGTGTACATATATATATAAAACGTGTGTATGTGTGTAGCTATATATATATATATATATATATATATATATATATATATATATATATATATATATATATATATAAGAGCAAGCTGTACATGACCTGCAAGGGAAGGTACCCTTACAACTAGACGTGGTGACATCACGATCAAAGTGTTTATAGCATAACTGTCTATTAAGGGATAAATGGTTGCGAAAAGTAAATTTTGGCATGGTCCAATCAGATCCTTAAGTGTGTCCTCAGGTAATAATACTGTCCAATTCTTCCTAACATCTTCATAAATCACATCCCAACATTACTAGAATATGTGAATACAGGTCTGGGAAAAAAACGGTGAAGGTTATTATTAACAACCGGGTTGACATCATGTTCTGCAAAAAATGGTCTAGCAGCAGTCTCCCTCAATGGGAGTATACTGCTAACAACACCTTGTACCTCCTTCTTAGAATAACTCTGGGAGAAAAAAATCATTAGACACCATATTAGCAGCTTCCTAAGCAGCACCATCATCATTATGAAGTCCCATGGTTCTGAGTAGCTGCCCTTTAACAACAGTCTTTGAAATGTGTCTTGGATGCATGCTAGCTTTATGCAAAAAATAATTTTGTTACATAGTTATCTGTATAGTCTTGTGCTCATATTACCAAAATAATTTCTACTAATTGTGACAGCAAGAAAATCAATAGAATTTTTAGAAAATTTCATAGAAAAATGTAAAAAATCAGTTGTGGTGTGTATGAAATCAGCAAAAGATGTAAGATCCCCAGTCTTCCCCTTCCAAACTAAAACACATCATCAACAAACTGCATATAATAGTTAATCTGATGGGTGAAAAGATTATTATTATACACATGGTCACATTGCCACTTAGCCAGGACAAGGTTGGCATAAGAATTAGCACAAACCATGCCCATGGATATACCAGTGCACTGTAAATAATAGTCCTGTTCAAAAAGAAAAACATTATTCTCAATGTAGTTCAAGCAGTGTACATATGAACATCACTTTTTGTGAAGATAAAGCACTATAATGAGTAATAAAAGCTTTCACACTCTCAATCCCATAGTAATTTATTATCACTGTAAACAATGATGCAATATCTAATGTAACAAATGTTAAATTATAGTCTCCTTCCAAATCTTTATACCAAGCATATAGACCAGTGAGAAAACTTTTGGTGTTTTCAGTACTCCAGGTACACCATCTAGGATAGGATGTATTGAATCTACACGAGTTCCATTTTTTAAGAAACCGAGTTGTTTTATACCCGCTGAACAACCCCTTGTTGAGGCCTTTGAGAATTTATATGAAAATGACATTAGATGTGCTTTTTTCTTCTAATGATAAAGCAGAGTTCTATAATTTAAGTCAAGGTGAATTGTTAGCCTTAAAAGAGTTGCGTGATATTGACATACACCCTGAAGATAAAGGGGGTGCAATTATTGTTATGAATAGACATCAGTATCTGAGCAAAGCATGTGAGATGCTTGGAGACGCTAATACATATATGCATTTGTATAAATATCAGGTAGATGAGCTTATTATATTATCTTATAGAGAGAGTTGGCTTTTATGTTTATGATCTTGATATGACAGATCTTATTCGCTTGAGCTGCTTGACTTTTTCATGGTTGTTTGCCCAAGTGATCCACCCACTTGTCTGATAATTTCTGTTCATGGTTGGGTCATGGAGCCATTATCTATTTTTGCTGAGAAGACTATACATCCTATCCTAGATGGTGTACCCTGAAACACACCAAAAGTTTTCGCACTGATCTATATGCTTGGTATAAAGATTTGGAATGAGATGATGATTTAACATTTGTTACAATAGATATTGCGTCATTGTTTACAGTCATACCAAATAACTATGGGATTGAGAATGTGAGGGCTTTTCTTATTCATTATAGTGATTTATTATCAAAGAAAGTGATGTTCATATGTACACTGGTTGAACTAATACTTGAGAATAATGTTTTTCTTTTTGAACAGGACTACTATTTACAACATACTGGTGTAGCCATGGGAACAGTTTGTCCTAATTCTTAAGCCAACTTTGTCCTGGTTAAGTGGAAAGGTGACCATGTGTATAATAATACTCCTTTCACCCATCAGATTAGCTATTATAGAGGGTTTGTTGATGATGTGTTTTTAGTTTGGAAGAGGAAGACTGAGGATCTTATATATTTTTTTTATTTCCTGCACACCCCAACTGAATATTTACATTTTTCTATGAATTTTTCTAAAGATTCTATTGATTTTCTCAATGTCACAATTAGTAGAAATGATCTTGGCAATATTGATATAAGAATAGACAAAAAAACATGTAAAAAATATTTTTTTCCATAAAGCTAGCATGCATCCAAGGCACTTTTGAAAGAATAGTGTTAAAGGGCAGCTACTCAGGACCATGCAACTTCATAATGATGATGGTGCTGCTCTGGAAGCTGTTAATATGGTGTTTAGTGATTTTTTTCTCCCATGGTTATTCTAAGAATGAGGTACAAGGTGTTGTTAGCAGTATATTCCCATTGAGGGAGACTGCTGCTAGACCATTTTTTTGCAGAACATGACGTTAATCCAGTTGTTAATAATAGCCTTCACTATTTTTTTTCCAGACCTGTATTCACATATTTTAGTAATGTAGAGATGGTTTGTGAAGTCATTAGGAAGAACTGACCAGTATTAGTTGACGACACACTTAAGGATCTGATTGGACCATGCCATAAATTTACTTTTCACATACATTTATCCCTTAAAATACAGTTATGCTATAAGGCCTTTGATCATGATGTCACCACCTCTAGTCATAAAGGTAGATTCCCTTGCAGGTCACATACAGCTTGCTCTTATATATATATATATATATATATATATATATATATATATATATAGTGATATCATGATCAAAGTCTTTATAGCATAACTGTCTTTAGAGTTTTTTCTTGCACCCAAGCCTTTTTACTGCCATTAATTTTCATTTTTATGCAGACTGTAAGACTAAAAATGTTGTTTACTTTGCTCAATGTTGTGCCTGCAATGGTTTTTATGTTGGCAAAACCAATCGCATATTTAAGGACAGGGTATTAGAACATTTAAGTGACATTCAGAATCTAAAAATGACTAGTTCTTTAGCTAAACATGTAAATGGTGTTGATTCAGCTCACACATTCAAGTTTTTTTTGTTTGTTTTAGAAGTTGTGAGAGACTGTTTAAGAGGATGGAATCTGAAGAATAAGACTTTGTGCTTAGAATTAACATGGATTGTAAGTTTTCAGGCAGATAAATTTCCTGGCTTAAATGAAACAGTTTCCATTAAGCCAGTTTTGAAGGCACATGGGTTAAAACATTGAATTGTTAGGTTAGGATATTATGAATGGACTTTGATTTTATGAATGGATTACCTTGTGATTAGTTCTTTTGATACTGATCAGTTATCATTTTAGTTTATAAGTTTGTAATGTATTATGTATGTGGTCTGATGAAGTGGTTTGATATTTTCCGCAAAAGTGCTCACCATTGTTTATGTCTGCTGTTAAACTCTTATTTAACTTTTGATTGTTGTGAAATGTTCTGACTTTTTGCTTGTGAAGACTTGTGTGGACTGTGTGCCATGGTGCCTTTTACATCTATGTCAGAAAACTTAAGGACATCATACGCAGTGTGCTTAACTGTTGGTTAACAATGCCACATCTACCAAGCATGACAATATAGTGAACCTTTCAGTAGACAAATTCAGTTCCAACTTTAACCCCCTCTCACCCCAACAATCTCCCCAAAATACCCTCAAATATAACCCCTCCAACTATAACTAGGGAGCATAATCCCTCCAACTATAACTAGGGAGCATATCTGCATTCACAAATGCCAAGTAAATGGCATCAGTCGGCCCCAGTAACATCCAATGAGACCTCCTGAATATGTCTAAATCATTATTTAACTATACTCTTAAAACAAGCTTTGCTCCAAGTGAAAGGAGGACTGTGACAGCTATCCCCCATTATAAAGGAGATCTTTCAGTGAATCCTGGAAATTACAGACCCATTTGTCTGACTTGTTTTATTTACAAAGCCATGGAAAGAATTATCATGTAAATTATCAGCAAGGACATAGGGAGTGCTAGACACTTGATCCTTCCCAGTTTGGCTTTGTCAAAGGAAAGTCCTGCTTACTAAAAAGAGTGGACATCTTTAAAAAGATCTCTAAGGCAATGGGCTAAGGGAAAACTATGCATACTGCCTAGCTAGATCTAACTAAAGAATTTGATGCAATGCCACACTCTGGTATTGTCAACAAACCTATGGAACTGTGTATAACCCCCTTTTTATCATGCTGGATAGCTAGCTGTATTACCAGTATTAACCAGGTGATATAATCAGTGAGGCCAGCTCCATAATGAGACTTATCTCCAGGGGGCTCTATACTAGGCCTACTCCTCTTTGGCTTCTACTTCAATGTCAAAACAAATGTCAAACGTCTTTGGGTAACCAAATTTGCAGATGATTGCAAACTGGGAACAGTCATTGAATCCCCCCCAAGACAAGAACACCCTTGAGGAAGGTCTAACACTGACAAACATTTGATGTCAAAGCCATGGATTAAAACCTAATACCAAGAAATGCATTCAAGTATTTTTGTGAAGTTAAGACACCCTGGGTAACTATGTCATCAATAAAACACTCCTAAAAGTGACTCACTATTCAGGGATCTAGGAACCCATGCAGATAGTAACTTAACCTTTGACCAACATGTGTCCAAGGTAGTAGGAAAATTCTTCAGTGGTGCTCATCTTATAATCAAGTATATGACATTTAGATCCAGAGAGGTCATCATACTACCCTCATTAAACCCATCATGGAGTATAATGCCCCCATCAGTATGTACCTGACCAGACACATGTAGTAACTGGAATGTCCACAAAGGTTCCTTACAAAAATAATGCAGGGAGTAAACACAATGCCCTATGCTGATCTCCTCAAAGCCATGTCTCTTTACTTAGGTTCACAGGTAGGTACTAGGCTATCAGCTCTGGGGCCTATACAAGCCCAGCCAAAAAGGTACCCTGGCTTTTGCCACCCAAGAAAATTATTTTCCTGTGCCACTGTCGAGCAGAGCCACAGAGGTGATCCCCGGGGTGAATTTCCTGTTTCCCATCCAATCATCAATATTTTTCTTGAAGAGTGCTAATGAGGAGCTTTGTTTGATATAGATAGGTATAGGTTTTGATATAGATAGTTATAGTATCACACAGACTTCTGAGAGGTGATCTTTGCCTGGAATACAAGGGATCCCTTGAATTCTGCACATTCACAAAACAATCCACATCAGAACTACTAGATCAAAAGACTTACATTTTGCTTGTGACATAAATAGGACATGTTGGAGACATGGATATGTTCTCAGAGAATTCCCATTTTCTGGAGCAGGCTGCCCATCCATGTGAAGCAGTTTCTTCCTATCCATATTTAAGTACTAGTTGGACCAATGGATGGATAATTGGAAAATATTCCCTGGTCTGGAACCTCTGTCTCTGATTGACAGAGGCAGTCAGTAAATCACCTTATATATAAATCAAAATTTTGATTCACATTTGGGTTGCATGCCTAGGCTTATATGGGCCCTAGTTGTTATTAGCCTAGTATACACCTATGAATATATGGGCATATATACTTCTACAGCTGGAGGTACAGTATAACAGTGAGCATTAGCATGCTACATATATCAAGTAACACTGATTATCATTGTAATTCATATGATCTAAAACCACAACAGCCATAGTCTTCTGTAGCCGTATTCATTTTTCTATCAAATGTGATTCAGTTATTTGTGTTTTCTATGAAATCTATTTTAAGTGTTTTTTTTTGTTGTAATGTGTTTTATATCAAGTGAAACAGAGTCAGTCACATGCAGACACAAACAAACACATAGCATAGCATGAAATATATTTCAGAATGGTTAACCAAACATTTACAGATCTATAAACAAGTAATGTATATAGTAAGCAGACTTTTTAAAGTGAATTTATTGTAAATTAAACACTGCTACTTTAAGTAAAAATGTTTCCTTACCATAGTGTTCATGTTTCTTGGATAGCAGAAACTTTTGCTGTATTAGCCAGAGTTGACCTACGTAAAGAAACAAATATAGTAGAATAGAAAGATGACTAAGAAAACCCCGTGTAGACTATTATTTGCCCTTCTTGAATAGGAGTTGATATCTGGAGTAGCAGTTCCAGAAGAGCAACAGCAGAAAACATTAGGATGAAGCTTGAGATCACTCCTATTCTATGAATACAGAAGACAGCTACTGAGAGGCTCAGCGAGAGTTACACACACACACACACACACACACACGAGACTGTGTTGAAGATGCTTATTATTAACTTTGTGCAAGCGATAAGTCCTTTTTTTTTCTTTCTCTACATTAAAAGTAAACACAAACATCTTTCTTTTACATGTGACAGTGACTATTAATAGTAATATACCCACTAAATACAAGAAACAAATTTTGCAAATTAAATTTGAGTTTACTTTATTTTTAGCAAATTCTGCCTTAAACATTGTCTAATCCTCCCTATCATTCTTGAGGGTAATCAACTAGAGCATTAAACCACAAATTGCCATAAAGGTCAGTACGCAAGGCTGCCCACTCCATAAAAAGGTGGGACCTTTCAGAAACATGACTGGCTCTAAGAGGTATTTTTCATGATCATAAACTTCTGCTAGACACTCTACAATCACTTGCTCTTGACCCTTTAGCTTTGCGCTGGTTTGACTCATATCTGACAGAAAGAAAACAGGCAGTCCTTTGGGAAAACCACCTATCTTCTCAGCTCCCAGTCCTAATAGGGGTCCCCCAAGGATCCATCTTAGGCCCCCTTCTCTTCTCTATATTTATAAATAACCTGTCCTCTTCTCTCCCAACATCCACATGTATTCAGTATGCAGATGATTCAACTCTCGTCTGTTCTGCTGCATCTCCAGCTGAACTTTATTCCTCCACCCAAAAAGTCTTCACAGCAGCAGAAAACTGGTTCCAACATATATGTCTCCTCCTTAATCCCAAAAAAAACAAATTACTCATATTCTCTCCAACCCTTAAGTCAGCCCCTCTCTCTCTTTCTATTACATCTACCAATGGTACTATCATCTCACCTGATTTATCCACTAAACTACTAGGTGTAACAATAGATAATCAACTTAACTTTGATGCCCATATTGACCTTACTATCAAAACTGTTAATAAAAAGATAGGAGCCCTCTACAGATTTAAGCCCTTTCTAACAACAACTGCTAAAGTGTCCCTAGCCCAAACTCATCTCATCTCCACATTACTATACGCCTCCCCAACTTTTATCAACCTCTCTAAATCTAACCTTCAGAAACTTGCCACGGCCTACCACAGCATTGCTAGGTTTGCTACAGGTTCCCCATTTCGCACACATCATTGTGTTAATCTCAAAATGCTTGATTGGCTTGAACTTCAACATCTTATTCCATTACATCAATTAGTCATCACATATAAAATTCTCCATTACCCTACTAATACACCCATACTCAATAACCTTGTTGCCCCCTATAAGAATATCTCTTCCCTTCGCTCTGCAAACAAACTGCTAGTAGCCACTCTCAAGTCACACAAAAAGTCAGGCGACTCCTTGTTCACCAATACTATTGGCCCATACTGGAATAAACTCCCCACAGAATTGACTACTTTGGGTTCATCACAACTTTTCAAGAAACAACTAAGAAACTGTCTCAAATCCCACTGGCTATGCCTTGCTTGAATCCAGACTGACCTCCCATCTAACTTTCTTTATACCTCTCTTCATTACTTCTCCTTCTTCTCTCAATACTAACCCTCTGTAGCTCGCCTATCTCTCAAATGGACTTTCTTTTTTCTCTACAAGGTCGCTTTCTCCTTTTATATGATATATTACTGCAACATGTCACCTCACCTTGTTTTTAAACCTATTAATCATCCCTGCTGTGCAATTTCTGTTTCCTAGAACTAGTGCCCAGGCACTAATTGTTTATCATAATTCTTAATATTGTAAATATTTTTGATTCTTATAGTTGTTATGAAAGAATATGGGATCATGGATCCCTTCTGTATTTCTCCTTTGTTTTGTTTACCTATCTTAACGTGCTACTGTAAATATAACTACACTACATTGAATTTGTTCTTTACATTCTTATAATTTTTGTTTCTTTTATTGTCCTGTTTGAATGTTTTTACTAGTATATAGTGGAGCTTTTCTCCTCGGGCCTCTGCTGAAAATGGACATGTATCCAGCCAGACTAGCCCAGTCAACAAATGTAAAATAAATAAATAAAAATCTGTTAAAAGTAGCATGTGTATATCTTACTCTTAATTTCTCTACTGATCAGAGGTGATGTCCATGTAGTGTATACAACAAGCTCAGGGGTTAAATACTCATATTTCTGTCTAATTATCCAAACAAGGAAAGCAGTAATATGTCACAACCTCATTTTAATTTGTAATAATGAAGCCCTTTGCAAACACCAACAATTCCTATAAAATGAACTCTGTCTTCTCATTTAGGTACTAATTCATTTGCATTACAGATAATTGACTCTAGCTGCCTAGTTTTCAACAGTACAGCCAACAATCCAACTAGCAAAATTTTTCAACAGTACAGTCAACAATCCAACTAGCAAAATTTTCTGTTGAACTCACCACTAGCCACAGTAGCCATATGGCTGTGACAGTGTTCCAATATCTCTGATTCTTAAAGGTCATGCTCCTTCAGCACACATGGCAAGCAGTATGGTTTTAGCTGCTCCACAAGGTAACTTTGAAATGTAATTTTACTACACATGATCCTTTTAAACACAAAGGTATATGAAATTGCCTGCCATAACAGAGGAGTTTTACAGCAGGAAACCAAGCTTCCCCTCCAGAAATGGAGCTTCGTCACAGCATAGAGATTATTGATATTATCCATAATTTTAATATATAAAGGTGGGAAATGGATCCTAACAACAAACTTTCTTCACTATACCACACACACGCACACGTTCATAAGTGCACACATGCACATGCACACATGCACATGCACACATGCACGCACACACGCACAACCACACGCACATGCACATGTGCACACACAAACGCATACACTCATCAGCATCCCTGTAAACACACACACATACACACCACTCACACACATGCATACACAAACCGTCACTCAGCAGAACCCCATTATGGCCACACTGTCCCATTTATAAGTAGATACACAAGCACACACATACACAGCTACCCACACCTCTGAGCAGTTCCTGATTTTACAGAAAGGCCTTGATAGTGTCTCTTTGTTATGCTGTGTCCTTTGAAAATCATGGAGTATTACAATTGGTCAGTAATGCTAGACATTAAAGTTATATGCTTCTTATTCTTCTGAAAATGCTTCATGAAGCAAAACCTGTTGTTTCTAAGTGAGTTAGAGTAATACTTAAAAAGTGTCCTTGGTGTTGACTACTTTTGCTGGCTTTATTTGGAATTCTTAAGTAAGGGTTTTGAGATGTTTTGCAGTCACCCCCCCCCCCTACAGTCACACACACATATGGGTATGCACACGCACACATTCATCCCCACACACAGACATTCACCCATTTATTATACAAGACACACACCTCACCTGTTCTCACTCATGGAAATACTCAAACATTCACCCACACACACAAACACACACCCACTCTATTAATTCCCTAACTATCCCTCTACTGTGTTCATCCAAGCATATACACTTTCACACACACACACACACACACACACACACACACACACACACACACACACACACACACACACACACACACACACACACACACACCTTGAAGATTGTTTCCAGACTATTAGTTTAATAGGTTGGCAATTATATAATTGCTTCACAAGTATTTACTCACCCTAATCCAGCGTAGTTAGAGATGACCCCAAAGTGATGTACATGCCTTCTGCTGGCATATTAATACTAATAAAGTAAATATGGTAGGCGTAGCTTAGACACTTCTTTGTCCTGGAGGTTTTTTAATCTTATTTTTTTTTTCAAAAAATGTCTTGAAACAAACTTATTTTTATACAAATGAGTGCTCACATACACAAGGACTTCATATAAACACTTTCTATGTAAATAAAAAGGTTTGTTCATCTTCATTAACACCTTCACTAAATGCATATGATCTTTATTCAAGAACATCCCTCCCACATATTTTGTGTTTTCTAGTCACTCAAAAAGTCACTCAGAAAGATTACACTAATTGTACATGTAGTCTACATTTTGTGGTAACCTTTATGAAACCCACTTAATATTTAAGGCTGCAAGAAAATCAGTAGGAAAACTAGAATTAGGAAGAAGAAGGTATTAGTTATGTTTGTGTTGTTTGTTCACTGAGAACAATGTACACACAATGTAGTTGTTAACTATTCCCATGAATTATCTTTGATAATGACATGACTAATATTTTTTCTGGAACTTCTATATTACTTTTATCATTACAAAAAAGCTATTACTCTCACATGTTCATTGAATATACAGCTAATTTTAGTTTCTGGTCTTATTCATCTGTTTAGTTAGGGCCATCATATTTATAGAATTTGAAAGGAAAACCATCTGTACCCAAACTGTATGATTTTTTAAATTATTTATTTATTTATTTTTGGGAGGTATGCTCATTCCTCTCAACTTTATATTGCAAGACTTCTGGACAAAGCCAAAAATAGTGTATGTGTGTGTGTGTGGGGGGGCAATGGCCCAAAAATATGAACAAATTTCAAATATCGCTCTTATAAATTTGGAAAGTTAATAGAATAACAGGTTTTGTATTAACATGCATTTTCTGGAGATTATTAAGTCTGAAACTCAAATGTCTGTCTATATTTAGTGACTTCAAACACCAGAGATTTGCCAGAAAGAAATTTGATGAAGAAGAGATCAAAAATATGAGGCAAAAATCTGGACATTCTACAAAAATCTAGGAAATTAAGAGGTGTGACTGATTTTTTCTGCCAGCTATTAAAGAACCATATTTGAACCTTCAAAACTTCCAAAATGTTAAACAGGTTAGCAGTTTTTGAGTTTAGTCTTAAATTGTTGGTCTGAGTATAACATCTTGCCATTTGTAGTAGATAGAGAATACAGCTCTGGTATACTTTTTTCTTTGTATTGTATTAGCTTTTTAACCATCCATGAGACAGAAATATATAATACAATACAATACATTTAATTTTAAAGATTGGTTTGCACACTTAAACTTTGAGGTCTTTACATTATTTATATAGTACTGTAGATAGAAATTCTCAGTGATTAGAAGTAACTCCACCAGTTGTATTCCATATAGGCTCAGTCCCACAAAACCCTTCAGGCAATAGACTGCAGGTTATAGTTCACAGCTGAAGGCCTCAGCTAGAACTTCACTCCAGCTCTATACAGCCCCTGTACCTGATCTTCCTATAGGTTACATTCAACATTGGCCCTAAATGGATGCAACAACACCAAAGGTCATAAGTTGTCTGGCCTAGCCCCTGCTCTAACCAACAATGATCCTTCCACATGAGGTATAATGGTGGATATTCAGCAGGGAATATCACAAAAGTTATGCCTTAATGCAGAAGGAAAACTACTGGTGGACACCATTTTTGATTCACAGAGAGGACTTCTTGATTGGGTGAACGTGATTTGTAGAATTACCATGGTGGACTGTATCTGCAGACATGTTAAATACTAATGAGGCATTCCAGTGAAGCATCCTATGTTAATTAGCCATGTGGTCTCCCCAGAATGACTATGAGAAAAGAGTTGTGTACCCACAAGATTCAGAGAATCACTCAGATGCTTAAATTGGCATGGCCAATGATTTTAATTAACATGGCCAAAATGCTACATTCCTGCATTACTTTCAGTGTGTGAAATGTGTGTGTGTGTGTGTGTGTGTGTGTGTGTGTGTGTGTGTGTGTGTGTGTGTGTGTGTGTGTGTGGGTGAATGTGTGAGTGTGTCAGTAAGTGTGACTGAGTGGAGTAGAGGATAACATGCTGAGTGACTGTGCATGCAAGGATGTGTGTGTGTTTTGTGTGTGTGTGTGTGTGTGTGTGTGTGTGTGTGTGTGTGTGTGTGTGTGTGTGTGTAAATCTGCATGTATCTGGGAGAATGAATAAAGGGAGGTACCTGTGCTAATTGGATTACCCCCAAAAAGTACTGTTTAACATTGATTACATATCTAATTCAGAAATATGTACATTAGCTGCTAAAGAGGCCTTCCTCATTGCATCTAAACATGTCTCTGAAACACATTTACTGCCTTTGCATAAACTGTCCTTTTTGGCCTCAGCAGTTTAACTTAGTTCCCAATTTCCTGCTTTCATGCTACAGATTTTTACACAATAGTAAAGACAATTTATATTCCATTACCTTATCTAATACAGTTATCTTACTAGTTATGATCCATCACACTTCAATACTACACACTCCTTTATCTCTGACTGCACCTAAATCCTTTTTAAATAAAATAACTACTGCTTTCTTTTCCCAACTAACTCTGCTATCTATTTCATCTACCAATAAAGTGTACTTCATCAGCTCAGCACTGTCTTTTTTTCAGTTCTTATTTTGGTCTCACGTAATAAAATAACTTGGCCATGTTCTCCTTTGCATTTACTAAACAACTTTTTACATTTTATATTATATGAAATAAGCCCTATATTCCAAGAAATGAAAATAATGTTTTCATAGTCTTATGAACTGCTTAAAACTCTTTTTACTAGTATCCCTCCACAACTTCAGATAGGCATGCCACTCTGACTTAAGGAAATTCCATTTTTAGCTACAAATATGCAGATCTTCCTTGTCTGCAATCTGTTTGATTTAGGAAGTTATTTGAAACCCACTCTTAAGAAATTTCAGAACAATAAAAGTATTTGAAGAAGTAAAAGTAAAATTATATAAGCAAACCCTTTTATATCTACAAAATATAATACAGTTGATCAGCTAGATGTGTATATTCAATGGTCTAAACCAAATATGGTGTATACTTTATCAACAAATGCCTACAATAAACATTTGTATATATATATATATAAGTGCAATAAAATATATGTACATATTTTATAGCAACAATATTAAACTGCATCAGTAATATTTAAATGGACAGTATAAGCAACAAATATTACATTAAGAAGTAAGAAATCATACATTAAGAAATTATTCTCATAAATATATAATACCTACAAGATAGAAACATATTTAAAAAGATCCCTTAATGCTGTCATGTCATAAATAGCATGGATTATTCAGAGTAATGTGCTTCAGTGCTGATAAGGCAACTGGAGCAAACATGCTCGATGAGGTTACTGGTGATTCATTATTCATCTGTTTATGCATTCATGGGGATGACCTCAAATGCAAGGCAAATGAAAGCAGAGTGCATAGTCACATGCCAGGATTACATAGATTGACACTGTTTGAGAAAGCACCACTGTCCCCTGAGTGTGGACCTTTTCATAGTCATGGCTGATGCACTTCTGGCACTGCAGCTGAGATACCCCACTGGGGAAGCTACTCAAGGCAACATAGCTCTATACAATTACACTCCCCTGTAGTCCTTCTGAGTGCACCACCAATGTATGGTTGCTGACAAGGTCATGGATGACCACGGCACAGTCATATAGCACCTGCCTCTACTAGGTTTTTGAATATTGCCTAAGACCTTGTCCACCTCTATAGTGCCTATTTTTAGGCAGTGCCAACCCAATAAACCTGCCAGCATAGCTAGTTTGATTTAGAATAATCTAAAAGTCTTACTACTCAATGCCAGGAGTCTAAACAGGAACCCCCCTTCCAAGCTCTCTTCATCCTGTAGATATAGACATCTAGGCAGTTACCAAGACATGATTTAATGCCACAGAGGGCACCCAAGTAGGGACATGTTATAATGCCTTCTTTACATTTAAACTAGTTAGTTCACAGGTAGGGTCTAAAGGTGAAGGAATTAAACACAAGCACACCTCAAGACTGGTCAGACAATATGACACACTTCAGCTTCTCTACATCCAACTTACCATAAGTAAAGTCCAATACAATATCTTTTCTAGCTACAGGTACCCTTCGTGATCCAGGAAACCCATGCCATGTACTCAATCAAACATGAAACACTCTCTATTCAAGCCAACACAATATTCATAGGAACTTTAACTACCACAACATTAACTAGTGATCATACACAGCCTCAAACATGCAGGCCCAGGGATTCCTCGACTTTCCTAACACAGCTAGTCTACACACCCATCAGGGGAAGAAATATCCATTACCTGCTCCTCATAAGCAAAGGGGGGCAATGCCTTATCCCCAAATGTAAAGTCCTCAATGGTCAGATCAGAACACAAAAGTATCCCCTTTGAAATAAATATGAAGCGCAGGGCACCATCTAACACTGGAATATATAAAAAGTATTCCCAAGGATAACTGCCACTTACTAAGCAATAATGTAGCAAAATTCCAAATCCTCCTCCTTAAACTCTGAGAAAACTGCTGCCTATGCGGAATTGTTCACAAAAAAAACCTGTGCAGTCATGTAAATAGCTGCAAAGAGACAGCTGTACCTGCTCAAAATAAACATAGGGCAACCATGAAAAACAAGCCACACTGGTGGACTCCCAGTTTAAATAAGATGTATAACAAAAAAAAAAATTGTCCATAAAACAGGACAGACATTGCCAGCAAGGTAAAAACTCCATCATCAATTTGAACAAGCAACTCAGATAGTAATCAAGTCAACCAAAGCCAAATGTGAGATAAAAAATTAGCCTCCCAAACTAAGGACTATGATAAGGCTTTCTTCATTTATGTCCATAACCTTAAAGGCAATGCCCAATTATGTACCAAACTAATGGTGAATGGTGTACTGAGCCAGAGGATATAAAAAATCTGCTGGCCAATAAATTTTGGTTCAGTTTTACCCGCATCACCCCCAATCACCCCTACAGGAAAGACCATCCTCCATTTCTCCACCATGTATAACTAGGTGGCAGGTCCTTGCTGTGCTCTGTAAGGCCAAGAACACTGCTTCAGTTGGACCTTATAATATCCCAGGATGCCTCCTAAATAGCATGACACATAACCTGTCAGGCCTGCTAGAATCTCTATTTAACAATAGCCTCCCAACAGGCTTCATGATTAATGAATGTCAGACTGCAACAGTTTTCCCATTACATAAGGGGGTGGAGGCTTCCACCAACCCTGGAAACTACAGTCCAAGGCCTTATGTATTACATATATGATAAACAATGTCATGGGAAGCATATAGATACTGGAACCTATCAAGTTTGCTTTTGTCAGTGGCAGGTTATGCTTACTTAGCTTGGTGGACTTCTTCAAGAAGGTCACTAAAGCTAAGGACAAGGGCAAAACAGTGCAGACTGCCTACCCTGATCTGGCCAAGATATTTGACACAATAACTCACTTGGTCATTGTGGATAAATGTGCAAAATTAGGCATAAAACCATATATCAACCATTGGATAGCCAGCTGGCACCGTGATAGGACACAAGAAGTTAGTATAAGAGAATTCACTTCCTCAAAGATGCTAGTCTCTAGTGGAGTCCCACATGGATCATTGCTGGGACATCTTCTTTTTAGCATCTACTTTCTGAAATTAAGGTAAATGTTAAAGGCCTCTGGCTGACCAAGTTTGCAGAAGACTGCAAACCAGGTGGGATTATGGAATTCTCTAAAGACACAGATACTCTGCAAGATGGCCTGACTCAGACAAACAACTGATGCAAAAGACATGGAATAAAACTCAGTACAAAAAAATGCATAATAGTACCCTTTGGAAAGATGGCCTCTCCTTGAAATTACTACATTGATGATATACCCCTAAATGTAGACTCATTGGTCAGGGATCTGAAAACATATGTTGACAGTAACCTGATCTTTGACCAAAATATGTCTACTGTGGTAAAAAATAATTTTATGTCACATAACTTCTAAAAGGCATCCAGGTCCAAGGAGGTCATGGTTCTGTTTTGCTCAGTTGTCATCAGACCAGTCATCAAGTACTAAGAATACTTCAACATGCACCTGACCAGGCACTTTCAACAGCTTAAGAGAGCACAGAGGTTCTTCACAAAAAGACTACAGGGAGGAAACAACAATTCATATGTGGCCCTACTCAAAGTCATATCCTTATGCTCAGTCTCCTACAGAGTATTGTATGGTAATCTCTGTTTAGCTTACAAGGCATCCACTGATCCATTTTGATGGATCTGCTGCACATCTTCAAAACAAATAGGATAATAAATACATGACCTAAGGATGTAACCCTCAACTACAACATAAACGGAAACATTTTGGAGGGATAAATATATGTCTCAAATATTGCTCCTTTTCTTGAGCAGGCTTACCATCCCTAATCTTATTCAAATGTAGCTTGGACCAGTGGATAGGAAATCACAAATGTATGCCTGGTTTTGCATCTCTGTCCCTAATGGACAGGGGCCACCTTTGAATGCTTGCTGTATACAAACATATCGTAACAATAAAATACCTTAGAGTATTGTCATGTGTCAGCAATGTTTTGGAAAATATGAGGTGACTTAGCCAAAGCTAAAAGTCCATGTAGAAGTGGGTATTCAGGAGTCCAAACACATGTTCCATGTAAAAGTGGATATTCAGGAGTCCAAACACATGTTCCATGTAGAAGTGGGTATTCAGGACTCCAAACACATGTTCCATGATATTTCTTGTCTATAAAGGTGATGTGTTATATGCCATCTTTGTTGTGGACTGAAGGCTCTGATTGTGTTCATTAGCCATGAATTCAGTTCATATCCTACAATGCTTATAAGGCACAGCAATGGACACTGTTATGAGTAGCCTGCTGCCTTCATTCATTGGACCAGCATATTGAGGACTGTGTAGGAGACCATATGTGCACCTACCAACTATATGACTATCTGGAAAGGCAACACTGCATAAAATGCTGCTTTAGACTGCATATGTAGCAGATATGGGAATGATGGGAATTACCTGAATGGTGCACAAACACATGGTGTATAATGCTATGTGCACTGTATACCACATGTGAGTTGATGGAGTAAAAGTCCTTCCACTTGATAAATCAGATGCAAAGAAAAGCAAGTGGGACCCTGGTAATAATGTTACTGTGAGTGAAGTCAAGGTCAACAAAACCTCAGACAAATAAGCTACTTTGCAGAATGTCTGCATAATGGTGGTTCTGCCCTCTGCTGTTGATGGAAACCAAATTTTCTCTTCCACAGGCTGCAGTATCACATCAAGGACATGGACTAGAGCTCATAAGGCTAACACCTGCAAAACTCTTAACATGCCTGTTATCACATGCTGCATGGTTCCATAGCAAGGATGGTTAATGCTAGACAAACTTTTGTGTCCACTGGGATAAGCACTCTGGACAATCTAATTGGCTCCATATGAAAGTAGCACATGTTTACTAACTACTCTATGGTGATTGTGTCCATGTGGTAACAATGGACAATATGCCAGTCATGAACCTATTGGTGGGCCCACTTCTGATGTAGAAGATGATGAGGTGTATCATCGTGATCACTGGATAGGAAGATAGTTATTAACATATGCTGCTCTGACCATGCTGATAGTACTTTTAGGATAATAATTCAAATAAATCCCATGGACTCAGGAAAAAATGATATTTTGAATAGAGGATAATCATGGCTCATTGTGCTATTTTCATACATTTCTTAATCACTCCTCCCTCGCTGAGATCACCATTTGCACTTGTGATGGCACTGATTAGCATGCTGATACTCATTTGCATATCAGTGTATAGTTATTTGCATATAATGCATACTGCTCTATTTCTTTAGTGGTGTAATTGTGCTACATACATGACTGAATAACCCTCTCAATGTGTTTTATTCCCTTGCACAGTATTTCACATAAAACTGTTTGCCATTTATTTTGCCCCCAAGTTGACTGATATTATTTTAAGGAAAGTTAACTTGCTTAGCAAAATAGAGTCTAAAATTGCAGTTTACAATTTGCTGAGTAAAACACACACACAAAGTAGAATAAGGTGTATGTTGTAACAGCAAGACTTTAATGTACTACTAGTGTAAGTATTACAAAAGAACAGTACACGTAAGAATACTACCCGACTCAGTTTGTAATATGATATATAACGAGCCTTTTAAATAATATGCAAGAAGTGACTAAAGTCTACAAGTCTGACGTTTTATAACTATAACTATATCTTGAATAAAGCATTAACCATATAGTCTTCTGATTTCTACTAATCTCTACAGAATATTTTCTTTTTCTTCAGATTATTGAAGTGACATCTCTTGTATGCCATCACTATAGTTATTTTTTCCTCTTGAAATTGGCAATTTGTTTCTCCATGTTTAGTTTTGGTTTTTCCTTGCTGCAGAAAAAAAAGTCATTTTACCAGAGCTGTATTTAGGGTAGGGCAAAGAATGCAGGTGCTCCAGTCCAATCATTTGATCTAACATTGTCAGTTTTCATTCATTCCTCAACCTATGGGTTCAGATCCAGTCCTTGGATCTGACTTGACCAGTGCTCTACAGCTTGTAGAAAAAACAAACTCTCGAGCTCCTCCCTTACCCATAATGCAGTAGTTCCCCACCCTCTCCAGATCTCGTTTGCTGCCATCAGGAACAGGCATGGGCTGGGATTCACTAATCCTCCGTGTAAGACTAACTAAGTCTTACACTGAAACTGCAGTCTAAGAGTATGATGTCAGCGCGTCATGCATATTCATGAGGATGCGCTGACTCAACTCTAAGGCTAACACAGAGCGTGCACGAGTGCAGGGGGCGTGTCAGATGGCCGAGCAGTACAAATATCCATGCCCCTGCAAGTGCCTAAACTGTAAATGTCAACTGAAATGAGTGAGTCCGCTCAAATGTCTACATACCCAGCACTACACTCCCCCACATTCTAAATCCCTGTACAAGTTTAAAATGTAAAGCTTTCCTTTTTTTTTATTATTATTCCCGATATAGCTGCCCGTATTTGCGGGTGTATGACCGGGTTTGCCCATTGCTTAGCAACAGTTAGCAGTGTAGACATCGAAGAGCATAATTAACTACTTATATGCAAATTAAGCCAAATAGCAATAGCGTAGTGGTAGAGCCCTCGCACAAAGAGGAGACATTCCCGGTTCGAGTCCCGCTACTCCCCTTCCTATTTTCTGTAGGAAATGTGTGCATAAAAATAATTCCTGACAGTTACCTTTTAGATTTTAGTAAAATGCATTGAAATGGCCTATGTGGTAGTGAACGATATTTTATATATATATATATGTATATAAGAAGGTGGAATGGTCATGCATACTGATAAATGCATAAGTAACATATCTTAAGCAATGTGAAGCAATGCTAAGCAAAGTTTACTAGTATTAAGCACAGTTAAGTATAATTGCTCATAGCTTAGCACTGCTTTAACTAGTGCAATAGCTTTTCTCATAACTTAGCACTGCTTTAACTAGCACAATAGCTTTGCGCGGAGCTGCGCATCACGTCAACTAGCACAAACAAAACATGTTCATGCGGAGCTGCGCACTGCGCTAACTAGCGCAACGTTGGGCAACGTAGAGCAACTTCGAGCAACATTGGGCAAAGTTGAGCAAAGTCGGCTAAACACAGCCATACCTCCTAGCCAGTCTGACCAGTGGTAAAATAAAAAGTAATGACAGGCCTCGAACCCAGGATACTGTGCACCATAATCACAGTACTAAACCACTAAGCCATGACAGCTTTAAAAATGGATGCATTTCCAACACACTCATATATATCAATGGAAGTTTACCCATTCCTAAGCAGGTTTGCTTTTAGCTGAGATTTTCTAAAACTGGCCAATCACAAATAAGTGTGGGAAATGAGGCATATTTAAGCTCCATAGGTGGGAATAATTGCCATAACTGGTTGTAGCTCCCATCTGCAGACACTATGGCCGTTGTTGGAGAGGGCTCTCATTTTCGAGTGCAACGGTGGGGCATTGAGGAGTCAAAAGTAATGGTTTGGCTCCTTGTCCATCATCATGATGCAATACTCCTGCAGGGCCAGTTTCAGGGCACTGAGTACAAAGCGGAAGCCTGGAACCATCTAGCACATGATCTTACCAGTGCCACAGGCGTCCCTCAGAATGGTGAGCAGGTCAGACACCACTATTCAGACCTGAAGAGATGCAAGGAGGACCAACTGAACTAGTGGATACAGGAGGCCCATGAAATGGAAAATGCCCCACTACTGAGTATGTAGCCATGGAATGAAGTATGTAAGAATTGCTATTGTAGTCTATATTATGGATAGGTATGTCTCAATATCCCTTCATTTACTTCACAGCTGCAGGTCTCCGTGCTGCGAATCAGCAAGCCTATGCAGATAGGCTGCTAAGGCTGCACCACCAGGCAGGTTAGTAATAATTCTGCATGTGTTGTCTATAAAAGAAGTGAGAGAGCCTGAAAGAGTATTGTAACCCATTAGTAAAGGTATAAGTATTGAATAACTTATCTGCATGTACTGTTATATAAAATAAGTGAGACAGCATGAAAAGGTGGTGTAACCCATTAATAAAGTTATAATATGTCTTGAATAAAAGACCTCTGCATGCACTGATATATCAAATAAATGAGAGAGCCACTAGAAAAGTGTGTAATGTAATTAATAAAGGTATAATTCCTGGAGTGTGTCCATGTCACTTCCTTCGATATGTTGTTGTACCCTTGCATTATAGAAATAGTACTGTTGTATTAAGCTTAGTCAACCCACACATGGGTAGGCCCATATAAAGTGGATGAAGGGAGTGCCAGTAGCTGTTAAGCATATATACAGTCCTCAACTGTTGGTTCATGGCCGGCATGTACAGGTTAATCTGGCACATGAGTAGCTTGTTATTGTGTTCCCCAGAATTGTCAGTGTGCTGCTAGAAATGTAGGGGGCTGTTAACATATACCTGATAATGTCACCTGAACACATCCAGATATGTAGATATATAAATATAAATGAAATATATAAATATGTAGCAGTAACAGCCACATCCAGGACAGTTTGTATGTCAGATACAGGTCAGGTATATCAAGAACTAGCAAAACCCATTTCACAATTTAATGGACATTGCCTAGTGTAATAATACATGTAGGGGATATATAACTGCAGTCAATAGGAATGTAGTGTAAACTATAAGTATATATAAGTTGTTAATGGAGGTATCTTTTTACACCCTACTGTATGTGCATAAACAATGCAATTCCACACCTCAATGGGTATGTCTAATCTCATAACATTTGTTGGGACACATGTCCTATTGGTTTATAAATATCTGCATTTACTTTGATGCATGTGCCCTGTTCACATACCACAATCTTGGTGGCCTGTTGCCACCAATCAATCCTGCATGCTGTTGGAATGTCCACTGTTGTTCTATATATGCATGTGTTATGCTTGCTGTTCAACTGTTGGAACTCTGGTGTGTTGGGTTAATGGGAATACTACTGTATGCTGTTACAACTAAATTGGAATGCTGTTGGCTATTACTAACCCATATTGTCATTAAATCCTCCTAAACATAGAATGTATGGGAAGGCCGGTCCCAGCGGACCCACCTGTCCCACCTCAGCTGGCGATGGCACCTGGCACCAGAAGGTCCGGTGCCCATCCCGGGACCTCCTCCTCCATTGGTCCTGTGCCACCTTCGGGTGGAAGCATTACATGGGATGGGGCTCATCCCCCCCATGCAAGCATGGCCAAAGGAGGGCCACCTATCACCCTCCAAACGGTCCGGGCTGTGGTGCGTAGGGAGATCGATCGTGCAGTCGCTGATCCTTTACGCCAGCTCGAGGCAAGAGTGGCGCAACTCCAGGGTGAGCCTGCCCCTCTTACGCAGCTCCCAGCACAGCCACCCTCTGGGCTGTGAAGGTGCAGTAGTGACTGCCCATGGGTGGGGATCTCAGTTCCACTGTTGCCATCTGTGGGCTCATGGGCTTGCGATTTCCAAACATCATTCCCCGTCAATGGTGTTCACCCACCCCATGTGTCATATTCCACACCTGTATGCGTGTTGTTTGTCTTGTCTGTTTACCTCCCCATCCTACCTCCCAAAATATAACTACTTCCCCTACCCCACATTCCACTCTCACCTGAAAAAAAAAATGGGCAATCTGCTCCCACAAAAAAATTATGCCCCATAAATGGCTGCCCATTTTGCACACATGTCCACTGGACACATAAACTGAAATTTAATTGGCAGTACAACATACTTTGTTGTCCTCACCCCACTCTCAAGGGTGGAAGGTTTCAAATTTCCCTCCAAATTACTAGTATATGCACAGCTGTTGCTGTTAAAGAAATGGGCAGCTATGGACCTTCCTTACACCCGTCCTGCACATCCTGAGCTGTTTTCCCTACTGTATTTCCCTCTTTGTGCCCCTTTTTCACCACTTTCCTATCTCCCCATTTTCATTTCTTTCAAAGAAATGAGCGCAGGGGTTAGCGGGAGTAAGCACTTTTAAGCAGTAGTTAGCGGGTTTGCGCAAGTTTGAGCCTGTGTGCGCTTAGCTAAGTATTGCTAAGCATCACGCAAACCCGCACAAACCCGCGCAAACCCGCTTACAACTGCTTAAAAGTGCCTTAGTCACTCTGCATGTGAGGGGCCTTGTTCTGCTCAGCAGCAAAATAAAGCACCAATGTCAGTCTCGCACCCCGGACCTTGGACACACTAGACTGCATGAAGTATCACTAAGCCACAGTAGATATACAGCAGATTGTTGCTGAAATATATATATATATATATATCATGCATCTGAATGAGGGAATGTAAAGGTAAGATAGGAATACCATAACACAAAACCTGTTCTGTGGAACTTTACCAGCAGTTGTGGAATTGCATTACATGACTGTGATAACAGAACCAGCCATTTTAGCAGTAAATAATGTTACAGCAGCACTTTGCAACCCCCACACAGTATCATAGCAGGACAATCCCCACCCAAATGTACAAAATACCTGTGTGTTCAAGGTCCAGCAAGGATGTAGGTAGGCATACTCAGTACTGGAATTGTCCAGTTTTCATGAGCATCCTGTGCTAATGTCAACAAAAAAAAACACAAACTGTGCAGAAGTGAGTACATTAATATCCACAGTATAGCAGTTCACAAACAGTTCATGTGCCAAATGAAAACATCTCAATAACTACGTATGTATGGCAGCTAATTGCATAAGTAGAAAAGAAACTACATACTCCCATGTATCTTGTGTTAGCATTTGTAGGGGTGAGTACAATTCTACACTGACAACTGTTTACTGAAAGTGGCAACATTCAGGTCTGAGTACAACATTCAAATCACTGGCTACACCCCTAGCATCAGATACAAGAAGCACACCAACCTTCTGACTTACACAACGGTGTCCACAGCAAACTAGCATGGTCCCCACTTTGGAAAGCTGAAAGGGCTACGCCTACCTGACTTAGCAATTTATAGAATTTGGTTGCTATGACAGTGAGTACTGGAAGTATCACACATCAGGCTGCATGCAATTGCCAAATGGTGGCCAACAATTGGTACAGAGGCCATCACATGCACATGTGCAGATACCTATAAAAGCAGGCTGTACTAGCTGTCCATACATGCAATCATTTCATTGCAGGAATGGAGAGAGAGGGAGAGAGAGAGAGAGAGAGAGAGAGAGAGACAGAGTGTGTTACAGAGCGACACAGAGAGACACAGAGAGACACAGACCACAACAACAGCAACAGGAAACAAAAAAGATATAAAAGAAAATATATTAAAAAAAATATATTGAAAAAATATATACTGAAAAAAAAGAAAATATATTGAAATAAAAAAATATATTGAAAAAAGAAAATATATTGAAAAAAATATATTGAAAAACAATATATTGAAAAAATATATATATTGAAAAAATATATAGAAAAAAATAATATATTGAAAAATATAATATATTGAAAAAACATTTTGAAAAAAAATAAGATATAAACAAAACAAAGTGTACAAAACACATGGAACTGACTACTACAAACACATACAAAGGAAGGTATGTAACAGATATGTATTTACTGGCATGTAGTAGATGTTTTTGAAGAGTACTCTACATAGCTTGAATCATCCATATGTGGCAGCAGTACGTATCTATGCACAGATGCCCTGCATAACTACTGCCATGGAGAAATCAGTGTGTAGCTGGGTGCAGTGGGATATGACTGTGACATATGTAGTTCAGCATTAAATGTCAAACATCTGATCCATGTTATCTGTGTTCTGTACAGTAGTGTGCGCAATGTCTGTTTGGGGGAGTAGCGCATACAGTTATGTAAACATGGATGTGACAGAGTAACAAATGCATGATAGTCATATTAACGTGTAGCTTAGCATTGGCAACAGCTCTACCAGGCTAGTATGGTAATTTAGCATTTGCAGCTATATATACACCCTCTAATTTTACTGTGTGCTCACGTGTGACACCTGTTCATGTTGCAGCAAGGCCCAACAGATCAGCTGTGAGGTACATGGACTTACAACAGTGTGGTCCTTGTGTGTGTATGGCACACACATACGGAGAGATCTGTCTGTGTCAGATATATTAGCATCTGTACATGAGCATAGAGCAAGGGACATACTGCAACTATTTGTGAAAGGTGGCTATATATATATATATATATATATATATATATATATATATATGTGTTGTTATGTGCATATTTCTATGTAGGTTGCAAACCAGACAGCATACAGTGCTGGTATATGACATGTGGTGGTTGAACGCTGTGGGTATGATTCGTCAGGTTTGCGGTGTTGCAGTCAGTGATGCCTGCTAAAGCTACATGGGCTGAAAACACCTTCAATGCATTCTGCACAACAAAGTGCAATATCATGACATAACTGTATACCTCACAACCTTCCCATACTTGATGTTTCCACCATGAAAGGTGGACTGTATATGTGTCTATATGTATAACTATATGTGCACCAATGGATGTTTATATGTATGTGTGTGTGTGTGTATATATATATATATATATATATATATATATATATATATATATATATATATATAGAGAGAGAGAGAGAGGGTCATATTTACTGCAACAGATGCCTGGTGACAAAGCCATGGACTCAAGCTCAATGTTGACACTGCATTGGCATCCCTCCTTGCAAAAACTCAGTACCCATTAGCTGCCACATAGGTGGTAGTCTACTTAACACCAAAGGTGTGATAAGAGACCATGGGACACAGGTGGACAGTCGTCTCCCCTTTGATAGTCACAGTGCCACACTAGTCATGTAATCGGTCTACGTGGCACACGTCATCACAAAAGGTGTGTCATCCAGGTAAATATAAATCAATGTTCCCCTCTACTCCACACACATAAATCCCATTATAGAGTACAATGCCCCATGTGGTATGTACCTCACAAGACATCTACAGCAACTGGAAAGGACACAGACATACGTCACAAAGAGTAATACCTGCCTCAAACAGATGCCCTATGCAGACCGTCTCACAAAACCACAGCTAGACTGTGTCACATACCGTCTACCCAGAGGTGACCTCTGCCTAACATGCAAAGCTATGTGAAACCCAGAGCTGTTGAACATGCTCCACGTAAACAGATCACAATCCCTATGAGTTACATGCTCTAGGGACCTAAACCTTGTCACCTCAATAAACAGCACATGCTGGTGGGATAGATCCCTATCTCAGAGACAACCCATACTCTGGAACAAACCACCTAACAAGAGCAAACAAAGCTCCTAATTAGCAGTCATCATATATAATCTTGATGATTGTATGGGAGATAGGAAATACACCCCGATAATCACCTCTGTGGCTCTGCTTGACAGGGCCACGTGAAATGAAATTACCTGTGTGTCAAATGCCAGGATAGCATATGGCTAGACATCTATAGGTCCTAGGTCCAATAGCCTATAACCTACCTATGAACCGATAAACACCCACATGTACTTGTTGCAATAATTGCTATGTGAGGTTGACTGAGTGTGATGGCGAATGTGTTGGTGAATGTGTCAGAGTTTTGTATATATGTGATAGCTAAGTGGTAAACTGTTTCTTTCATGGTATTATGTGTCCTAGCTGTGATCCCAGCAAAAGATGTGTATGCTATTGCTAGGCAGAAAAAGCAGTATGCTAGACGGTCTGACGTAGTTTGATGGTGTCGACTAGGGTGTCCCATTGTAGGCTACAGCAGTGCATGTATGCTTATTGAGTGTTACTGCTGGTGAATCCAACCCCTGAATGAACTGTAGTACTACCTGAAGCTGTATGCCTAAACAGCACAGTATGGTGTATGTCCACATGTCTTGGAACCACTTTTTTGTTTGTTCCCCGTAGTCCTCACAGATGACATACCTCAGGCATAAGGTCTTGTAACTACTGAGACACAGTACTGTATGGTACACAGGTAAAGGTCATGTGGGTTGCCATACCTTTGTGTTTGGTATGTATGTCTGATGTGTTTGTGTATGCCTGTACCATGGCCTCAGTCATATGTGTGTTACAGGATATAGGTGCGTATCTAGCAACATGTATAGTCTAGTACAGCAGTATGCCACCTATAATAATGAATGAGCACATATGTTAGGCAGGGGTTTGCCATCAATGACTAGTGTGGTATACTGGTAATACTGTAACTGGACTTTGCAATCATTGCAATGGATTACATGTTAGTTATGCATTAGCTTGATATACACCCCCTGTGGCTAGGTGGTGCATTGTGTAGCATACAGTGTGCCATGTACTATTGTATAGTCTTACATGCTGGTTTATCTTTGTTGCTGTGCAAAACATGTTTTGCTATATAGAGTGTGCCAGGCACTGTCAGGCAGTTGTGGGTTGAGCACTGATATGTGGTATTGAAAGTGTGTATCCTTTGACAGCCAGTAGGTTGCTATATATGGCAGTTAATTGATATCTGTATTTTAGAATGTTAAGTGTGCCACTTGACTTGCTCACTCATATTGTTTCATTGTCTTCCAGGGTCATGGCCCACCATCGTAATCCCTCATACAGCCCAACAGAGGAAGAAGTGATTACAGCCACCATGGTTCAGCACTACACCCTGCTGTTCTCAAGAACCAGCCAGGACCAGCATGAGCGGACTGCACTGTGGCAAGATCTTGTCCGTAGGGTAAATGACATAGGCATGCATAACCAGACATATGAGCAGGTACGCCATCACTGCAGTGATTTAATTAGACATGTCTGGCAGCGTGCATCTGATATCCGTAGACAACAGCTTGCCACAGGTGGTGGGGTAGCCATCCATTCCCCCCCCTCACCAGAGTGGAGGAGCTGCTCCTGAGCCAGGTGTCTCCTGGCCAACAACAACAACAACAACTAACATGCATCATCACGGAGGCCGGAGCCACGCAGCAAGTTGACATGGAGCGTGCAGGTAACATGGCATAGCTGTACACTACTGTTACCTCTATTGGTAGATCATGCTTATGTGAGATGTGTACTGTGTAGTTACAAGATGTGGTGCCTAGTGTTGTGCAATAATAATAACTAGGAATATAATCTGCAGACCTGTGACTGTCAACAGTCATACTACTGTAAGATTGCAAACACACAGTAGCAATGCCACAGTTGTTGCCATTGACAAACTGTCTCATATCCTTGTAGGTCTCTCTGGTGTGACAGCAAGGCAGCAGACCCATGCTGGTGTGTTCTACATTTAATATTGCTAATTAAATGTGCATGTCATAGGTGAGGTGCAGGCCATGTACATGTCACACACCAGCGCATAATGCATGCTGTGCATGTTTGCTATGAGACTATGCACATCTCAGTAACGTGAGTAGCTGCCTCAAACACATGCAATACACAGAGCATCCCACACAATTGTGGCAACACTGTAGTGGACGTTGGATAGGCAGAGTGGATACACATGCACACAACATACACAACTGTGTCATACGCAGTACACGTTAACATGCTATACATGGCGTATTCAGACACCCGCTGTAAGGTCACACTCCAGTATACCAAATGTCATCCACACAGCACATATAATATACCTGAGGGGTAGAGGCCTCTCATGTGGCTGTGGGACACTCTTCAACACATAACACATTCATGTTAGGCAATGCCCCCTATTGGGCACCTTACAAACCCATGTAACAACTGGCCATGAAATGGTGAATGTAGCCATGGTACTGCAGTTCGGGTACAGCATGCTATGTGCCGGTGTGGCACACATTAGCAGCCTTGAGTTATCACATGATGCTGCATGATGATGTCTCATGGTACTACACCCCATCCAGTTACAGTGGCCACAGTACTACACATATCATTAATTGTTATGCACCTCAATGTTGCGTGTGTGCAAACATATGCACCTATACACAATATGCATAGCAATCACCATTTGTACAAAGTGACACACGTATGTCTTGTAATGCTACTGAGTGTATAGGTCACATGACACACATTGTGTATGTGTGATGTTTAATGTTGCAGTTGTATGGTAGCATGCCATGTCATGAATGCCACTGGCATGTCCACAATATGTCCTACACTCACCATAACCACTGTACAGTGGCTATGTTGTGCAATGGTATTCCATCAGGTATACATGCACCACTCATCCTGTGTGTATACATAGCATGCATGTGCTAAACCTGTGTCCACAATTATCTGCTAAAGACACAGATGCTCTAATCAGAAATGGATATCTATGTGACACACTGCTACACATCCAGCCATGGTATGTATACCTGTGAGTGATGGTGCACAGGACACTGCAGAGCTTTTAATACTTGCACAGCAATGTTGTGTCCATGTATACATTGCGTTCCAGGTTGAGGCCAATCACCGAACAAAACACACATGCATCAAAGCCATGTATACTGTTATTAGCAAGGGCTGTCTACACTCACACTGCATGCTGTTGAGCAACACACATCCTGCATGCTGTCACGTTTGATATAAATGTTTGGCTTGTGATACTCTACCCCACCATCACATGCTATTGAGTATGTTCTGGATTGCTGGTGGTGTGTGTGTCTGTTTGTGTGTGTGTCTGTCTGTTTTAGTGAGGAGTGTATCTGTGTGCATGTGTTCATGTGTTCATGTGTGCATGTGTGCATGTGTGCATGCGTGCATGTGTTCATGTGTTCATGTGTGCATGTGTTCATGTGTGCATGTGTGCATGTGTTCACGTGTTCATGTGTGCATGTGTGCATGTGTGCATGTGTTCATGTGTGCATGTGTGCACGTGTGCATGTGTTCACGTGTGCATGTGTTCACGTGTGCAGGTGTTCACGTGTGCATGTGTTCATGTGTGCATGTGTTCATGTGTGCATGTGTTCACGTGTGCATATGTTCATGTGTGCATGTGTGCTGACATCATGTACAGGTCGTACAGTATGTTTCCTGTCTTCCTCTCACAGGTGCTGATTTTGGGCTGGTTCACTGCAGCAGGGAAATTGATGTCACTGAGCATGATAGTGATAATGATGATAGGTGTGTTGAGGCACAGGCATGTTTGCCAGGGTCTGTCATTGGGACAACAATCAACAGTACACAAGTGTCCACCCCATCCATGCACACAGTCATACTGCCAATACATCCATCACCAATGCCCTTAGCTGAGGGACAGTGTACAGCCAGCATTGGCCAGGACAGTGTGGG